>NW_026948158.1:580913-632254 GCF_963921235.1 Mobula hypostoma | reverse complement strand
ATACAGCATTCACCAGAAAAAAAGAGAGATCTCCCAATGACCACACATTTTAATTCCACTTCTCATTCCAATTCCGACAGCAATCCATGACCTTCTCTACTGTCGCGATGAGGCTACACAGTTTGAGGAAGCAACCCATCATATTCCATCTGGGTAGCCTCCAACTCGGGTGATAGCATGAAGTTATTTCTCGAACTTCCGGTAATACCGCCTCTTTCACCAATCCCCATTCCCTTTTCCCTCTCTCACCTTGTCTCCTTACTCGTCCATTACCTGCCTATGGTTATCCCACCCCGCACCCCGCCACTTTTCTCTCTTCTATGGTCTTCAGTCCTCTCCTATCAGATTCCGCATTCCCCAACACAGTATCTCTTTCAACAATCAATATTACAAGCCTCCACCTGCATCTCTGTCAGGTTCTCACTCAGCAGAGCAGGGCGGATGGTGTTGAACGCACTGGAGAAGTCAAAAAACTTGACTCTCACGGTGCTCGGTGGCTTGTACAGGTGGGCGTAGACACAGTGCAGCAGGTAGACGATGGCATCCTCTACTCCTAGTCGGGGAAGGTAGGCGAATGGAGGGGGTCTAGGTGTGGCCTGACCATAGGCCGGAGCAGCTCCAGAACAAGTCTCTCCAGGGTTTTCATGATGTGGGGGGTCAATGCCACCGGTCTATAGTCATTGAGGCCGCTGGGACGCGGCGTCTTCGGCACAGGGACGAGGCAGGACGTCTACCACAGCACAGCAACGCTCCGGAGCCTCAGGCTCAGATTTAATACATGCTGAAGTACTCCACTTAGCTGAGGGGCACAGGCTTTGAGCAGCCTGGTACTGACACCATCAGGTCCTGCAGCCTTGCATGGGTTGGGACGTTTCAGCTGTCTTCTCACCTGTTCAGCTGTGAAGCCCACAGTGGTGATTTCATGTGGGAAAGGTGTATAGTCATGAGAGCAGAGTTGGGGACTGTTAGGAGGGGTAGGAGGGGAGAGTGGAATATGCGTTGGTTGGTGCCAGACAACAGATGAGCCATGTGGGGGATGGGCAGGGGTCACAATGTCAAATCTGTTAAAGAACAGGTTAAGTTCGTTGGCCCTGTCCACACTGCCTTCAGCTCCTCTGTTGCTAGTTTGCCGGAACCCAGTGATGGTCCCCATCCCCCTCCAGACCTCTGTCATGTTGTACTGCTGGATTTCCCACTCAAGCTTCCTCCTGTACCTGTCTTTAGCCTCCCTGAACCTAGCTTTCAGGTCTCTCCGTATTGCCCTCAGCTCCTCCTGATTTCCATCTTTCGGCCCTGGGAAAAACAAAAAAACACTGACTATCCATACGATCAATGCCTCTCCTAATCTACTACACTTCTATGAAGTCATCTGTCAACCTCCGTCCCTCCAAGGAGAAAAGTCCGAGTTCACTAAAAATATTCTCATAAGACATGATCTCCAATCGCGGCAACATCCTTGTAAATCTCCTCTGCGTCCTGTCAATGGCTTCCACGTCCTTCCTGTGCTCAGGCGACCAGAGTTGAGCACAGTGCTACGTGGGGCCTGACCAGGGTCCAAAAGAGCTGCTCTTGGCTGTTAAACTCAATCCCACGATTGATGAAGACTAATGCACCGTATGCCTTCTTAATCTCAGAGACAAACTGCGTAACAGCTTTGCGTGACCTATGGACTCGGACCCCAAGATCCCTCTGATCCTCCACACAGCCAAGAGTCTTCCCATTAATGCTATATTCTGGCATCATATTTGATCTACCAAAAATAAACACCTCACACTTAATCGGTTGAATCCCATCAGCCACTTCTGAGCCCAGATTTGCATCCTATCAATGTCCCGTTGTAAACCCATACAGACCGCCACACTAACCACTGCACCCCCAACATTTGTGTCATCAGCAAATCTATTAACCCCTCCTTCCACTTCCTCATCCAGGTCATTTATAAAAATCGCAAAGAGTAGTTGTTCTAGAACAGATCCCTGAGGCACACTGCTGGTCACGGTCCTCCATGCAGAACATGACCCGTGTACAATTAAGCTTTCCCTTCTGTGGGCAAGCCAGCTCTGGATCCACAAACCAAAGATCCTTTGGATCCCATGGATCCCATGCCTCCTTATTCTCTCAATAAGCCTTGCAAAGGGTACCTTATCAAATTCCTTGTTAAAATCCATATACACTACATCGACGGCTCTACCTTCAACAATATTCATAGTTACATCCCCAAAATATTTAATCAGGCTCGTAAGGCAAGACATGCTTTTGACAAAGCCATGCTGACTATTCCTAATCATATTATGCCTCTCCAAGTGTTCAGAAATCCTACCTCTCTGTCATGGTCCGGATCGGGGTCCCTTTAAATTTACCTTGTTTATGTTACGATCCGGACCGTTGATTCCCTGTTTTTCCGTGTCCCTTGGCTTTGGTGATTAGAGGCAATTAACGCTTGGCTGAACCGATAGTTTATAGTCTCCGGCTTTCAGCCGTTCGGCGCGGGAGCGTCTGCAAAGTTACGGCGTGCCAATGACATCTGGCCGGAGCAAGCCTTGTCTCCGCCCGAAGCGAGTGCCGGTAATTCGCCTTTCCTCACCGGAGCAACCCTGTCCAGTTACCTCGCCAAAGCGAGCCTGCAAAGTTTCCTCACCGAGGTAGGTCCGTCAGTTAACCCGCCGGAGGGAATCAAGAACCGCTGTCTACTGTTCCCGGGCCGAGTCGAGAGCTCGCCACTACCCGGAGGCTCCAAGTCAAGTCCTGGCTCCGGCGGCATTCTAGTACCAAGTCAAGTCCTTTTCCTGGCTGCATTCAAGCACCAAATCAAGTCCTGGTCCTGGCGGCATTGAAGCACTAAGTCAAGTCCTGGCCCTGGCAACTTCCCAGTTCTGAGTCAAGTCCTGGCCCTGGCGGTCTGTGATTCCTGTTCCACCCCCTTGTTTGAATACCTACTCTGCCCCTCTTGCCTCCAGCCCTCGTCTGCAGCCCCCGCCCGCACTTCGGCCTAGTTCCATCGCTGGAGCTATATAGGTACTGTCTGGTGTTCATTCGTGTTGGTCTTGTCTTGTCTTGTCCTCGACTCCGTGGGGTAAGTCTGGCCGTCTTGCCGTTGCCCCGCGGGGAGTCATGTCTTGTCGTGTCCTCGCCTCCGTGGGGTAAGTCAGGCTGTCTTGCCGTTGCCCCGCGGGGAGTCGTGTCTTGTCTTGTCTTGTCCTCGCCTTCGCGGGATAAGTCAGGCCGTCTTGCCGTTGCCGCGCGGTGGGTCATGAGTCCCGGCGCTATGTTCTGTACCCAAGGTGGGGTCCCGACTCTGTGTTCTGTGTATGTGTCCATGGTTGCATGTACCTGCTCCCCGAGACCGAGGCTCTGTGTTCCCATGTTCCTTCTCTCCCTAGCCCATGTCATGTCCTTGCCTGGTTCTGGGGTCCGAGTCCGAGGCAAGACCCAGGTACTGGGTCCTCGTCCAGTCTATGGCTCGGAGTCCATTCCCTAGCCTCGTCATGTCTCCTCTAGTTCTGGGAGCCGATTCCGAGTCCAAGCCCAGACCCTCGGTCCCAGCCTAGTCGTAGTCCAGAGTCCTTGTCCAGTTCGCTCTTTCCTGCTCCTGCCTTGCTCTCCTGGTATCGGACAATAAACTAAATCTAAGTAACCTCACAAGATGTGTCTTGCATTTGGGTCCACCCTTGCTCCCAAAGCCCCCGCCTTTGTGACACTCTCAGGATCTTCTCCACCAACTTACCAACCTCTGACGTAAGACTCCCTGGCCTATAATTTCCTGGGCTATCCCAACTCCCTTTGTTGAATAAGGGAACGACATCTGCAACCATCCTATCCTCTGAGAAACTCCCGTCTTTACTGATGATTCAAGGATATTCATCAGAGTCTCAGCAAACTCCTCCCTCGCTTTCCACAATAGCCTGGGGTACATCCCTGCTGACATGTGCATTCCCCTCTCTTACTGGCTATTGTGACGCCTACAGTATTACACTTTTCTTATTCCTGAGTCCCTCCACATTGTCTTACTGTTTGAGCTTCCGGGATGACTTCGAGCTGGTGACATTCTGCCTGATCAGCAGTGCGGCTCCTCAACCTCCTTTAGCTCCCTCTGGACTCTCTAAATCATCTAAATCCTGGAATGTTTAGATACCAGTCCTGACCTTCTCTCAACCAGATCTCTGCAACGGATGAATCACCGTGCCGTGTATAAATGCAGGATCTGGGTATGACTGCCTTAACAGTTTTCCCCCTACACTGAAATAAACTCACTTTTGCCGTTCGGTGCCACTGTGCTCATTATGGTGATCCCATCTGGACTTCCTTTAGGTTTTCTTTGACCTCATCTCTACCTTCCACCAATGCAACCTACTCACCTGTAGCTCTGGACACCAACACACCCTCCAGATGCCACATGATCAAAATCATCATGGTGGCTCCAGGAAGATTCTTGGTGAGAATATGATTTACCCTACAGTGCAACCCATCCTTCTTATAAGGGAGAGCCCAATGATGAGTGCTCCCGATGCCTCCCTCCTGCACCAGATTGTGAGCCACACGTTTAAGTGCAGTAGCAAATGATCACTTACGTCGCAAGCATGTGACATCGAAAGTAATCCTGAAATCACCACCCCAGAGATTTTTTTTGTTTATTTTTTAACTCACTGCTCACCTCCTTAACTTTTGGTTCTGGGAACTTGTCTCTCCATGACTTCTGGCTGCTCATCCTACCCTTTAACAATGGTCTGTACCCTTTCACAGACATCCTTGGTCATAGCATGATGAAGGTAACGCACTTTCCTGCAATCTCACTCATTACCACAGATATTCTTGTTTGTATCTCCTCAGCTAAAGAGTTTACTGCATGTGATTCATATCTATCTATTTCCTGTATGTTCAGGAACTTATCTGATAGCCTCTTTGTAAGGAAAATTGTGTTATAATTCATTCAGTATTCATTTTGATTCAGCTCAGTTTGTTTACATATGCATTCGCAAACAAAGGAGACTGCACACGTGTTAAAACAAAACACTTTATAAGAACTCGCACGGTTTTTGTACAGAAAGAAACACAAATGTCTACAATACTAGCAATACATGAATCAAAATAATGCTGATCATCCACCACACACACAGTCCGATCTCAGTGTTCGAAGGAAACAGAGATCCGACAATGTCATGCAGCCTGTTCTGTCCCTCCCCTTCTCCTTCTCCCTCTCTGTCTCTCCCTCTCTCCATCGCGGTGTCTCATTACCTCTCTCCCACTCGCGATTACTCCTTCTCACGCTCATCCTCGCTCACGCCCTGTCCCTCCTGCGCTCTCCCTTGCACCCTCTTACTCGCGATGTCTCATTTGCTCACTATCCTTCCCGCTCTCAGCCCTCGGGTTGTCTCCTTCTGCCGCTCCCTCCTTCAGTCTCATTCGCTCTCTCTCTCTCTCTCTCATCCCTCCCTCCCTCCCACTCCTCTCTCCGAACGCGATGTCTGCTTCTCTCGCTTGCCCTCGCGCTCACCACTGTGCACGCACTCACCCTCGTGCTCTCTTTCACGCTCGCTCCCTCAGGCTCTCTACCTCGCGCGCTCTTCCCCGCGCCCTCTTTCTTGCCAGGTCTCATTCACTTTCTCTCCTTCCCATCGTCAAACCTGGCGATGTCTCCTTCTCACGCTCACTCCTTCACGATCTCTCCCTCTCCCTCACACAGAGCTACGAGTGAAGGTAATGGTAATTTGTCTTCAATTGTAAAAAAAAATCTCTGTTACATAGCGATAGTTCAAGGTGGCAATGAGAAGGGACAACTCCAGGTAGAGAAGGAGGAGAAAAGAGGGTGAAGGAGAAGACGGGTTGTGACGGAAGCAGGAGTGGTTCATACAGTCGAAAATATTATCCAAGATCAGGCAGTTTTGTCAGAACCTGGAAGCAGGGGAAACAGGTTCGCCTCGAGCTTAATTTTAGCATGGCGGGACGTGAGGTGTAAAGGGTATTTCTCTGGGAATGTGAAGCCAGCGATGCCATCGGGATCAGCTTTAAACAGCTGTCTTGTCAAACTAAGCAACACACACATAATAGAAAGGAGTAAACAGTTGTCAGGTTTCTGATGAAGGGTGGCGGCCCGAAACGTCGACAATTTACACTTTTCCATAGATGCTGCCAGACCTGCTGAGTTCCTGCAGCATTTTCCGTGAGAAACGTCATCAGGGTCTGATCTTGTGTTTGTTGTTTTGAATTGCGACCATCTGCAGATTTTCTCGTATTTGTTTTGTAACTCTGTTCATCACCTTGTTACCATTTACCCACAAGTGAGGAGCTAGAATAGGACGTATGAAGGCAGCTAAATTGTAATACTTTACAGCATTTATTTCTAACGTTTCATGAGTTTCAAAATCAGATTCCGTGGGTATTTCACCGTATTCTTTAGTTCCTCTCGGAATTTGCTCTGAGTCACGACGTAAATACACGTGTTGGTGCAGGAACTGAGAATCTGCAGCATTATCGATGTTTGGTCTGTGACGTAACGAGGATCCGTGACAGAACGAACATAACTGTTTGTAATCCGTCTATAGATAGAAAATACCACCATTGTTCCCCACAACAATATGAAACTACCGGTGATGCAGAACAGCAAAACGATGGATTTGCGTCGGTTCTCCAACTCCCGGTCCTTGTCATTCTCTCCACCCTTTTGTCCCCGGAGCCCCCTGCGGGCTCGACTGGCAGCTAGAATCCGCCTGACAGTCAGAATATTGAACAGCAACATCAGAATGAAAGGGACGCAAGGGTAGAACATGCGGTGAAAAATCTCAAATGCGGCCCATGAGGGAGAGTTTGTGAAGCTCGGTGTTAAAACACAATACCAAGAAACACCATCAATTATTTTTCCAGCCCCGTACACAAAGCCCCAGGGGACAGTCTCCAAACAGGCCAGCACACTCACTGTCCCGATAACCACAGCCGCCGTTCTCTCGGTGCAATATGTGGTTTTCAGCTTCTCACAGCAAATAGCCACAAATCGATCGACGGTGAAAGCAACAGTCAGCCAGACTGAGGTTGCTGTGCTCGCAAACATCAACCAGGTGACGGGTCTGCATACAGCAGTGATGAACAGGAATGATCGGGAAAAATAAATCCCAGCAGTCCACTTCAGCAGTGGATTCGAAATGACGACCAGGAGATCGGCCGCTGCCATTCCCACAAGGTAGAGAGTGATACATTTGGAGAGACCGCATTTTCCTCGGGACAGGATCACAATCGCCACCAAGTTCGCTGGAAGAGAGACAGGGAACAGCAGTTTGAGAAATTCCAAACAGAATCCAATTCTGCAGTTCGAGCGGATCCTGTAATATTTCCACTTAATTTTTGAATTTAGTGGTGGGAGGGCCGAGAGAGCCTACAAGTTGAGAAAATACTGATTAGAAGCCAGTGCAGCAGGTTCAGGGGATCCTGTGATATTGCCACTTAATTGTTGGATTTAGCATGGGAGCGTCGAGGGAGGGCACAGATCTGGCGGAGACAAGGAAGGAGTTTACATAGTAAAATAATTTGAATACGGATTACATACTGTGACCGAAATGTGAAATGTCAGCGGAAAGCTAAAAATGAGTAACTACCTCCTCAGAGTCAATACTGGTTGGAACATTTTCTACCGGTGCCTTCCGCGTCTCGTTCGGACGCTGATGGCGGGAATCCTCCATTAGACAATCATGGCGATCACTATCAGCGACAGAACTGCTGACGGACGAAACAAAAACAGGAAAAGCAGGAAACGCTAATTCGGCTAAAACAGAATATCTGGTAAAACAGTTAAAACAGTTCTCCACAGAACTGTCCTCGGATAGAACCCAGACACATGTGTTAACTGCTTTCTCGTTCTGTACAAGCTGCTTGGGGTTTCGTGTTTATTGTGTTGTCCATCAACTGCTTTATATTCAGTAATATTGCGCATAGTTATTAAAAATCCACAACAGGCTCGTGAAACATCATGGAACTCCTGACATTTGCTAACGCGTTACTGCCAGTCGATGGATTGAGCACCGCACCGAACTCAGTCAATCGCTCATACACAAATACGGACAATCAATTGGTAGAATGTCCGCGGCTGTTTCAACACAATATTTGCAAATGCGGTGCAGCTGCTACAAGACCAAAAATACAGAAACACGAATATCCCATTATTGATCCCAAACCGTTGGTAGAACGCTGCCTGACCCACTCAGTTCCACAGATGTTGGCAGAATCACTTAATTCCTGTAGCCGTTTATTTTAGATCCTGATCCCACAATCCATATTCCCGGTGTTTCCATTCCAAACCTGAAATGTGGAATACTGGAACTGGAATGTGGCAGTGAAAGGAACAATCACAACACTGGGAATAAACATTATTTCCCCCAACAGCAGCTGCCACTGCGACTTACCGGGAATTCCAAAGGCTGAAATAATAGGATAGTAAATGTTTCGTATCCGCCAGATGACTGGATACACCATTTCATGAGAATCTGTGGTTACTGTTGCTCCTGAATTCACAGCTCCGGCAGACACTGAGCTGATGCTTCACATCAACCCTGATTTATACAGAGGCTCAGTCTCCAGAGATACAGTTATACTCCGCACTAACTTTCTCAGTTACAGTTACTACAACAAACAATTTGATTCAACACCATTGTCTCTGATGTACGCATACTGTCTACATGAAAATTCTTTGTCATTACACAGTAGTGTCTCTGGTGGAAATAGGCCGGTCTCTTTAATTACAAGGACTGAATCTTGTCACGGAGCAGCTACATTTAGGGATTTCATTTTGTTGTCTATTTATTCAGTATTCGACGAAGATAGCGACGCTGTCCTAATCCTGCCTTCTTTTTCTGTAGTTTCCCATTTTGATCTGTCACTGAGTCATTCAGCTTCATCCTCGTCAATAAAGATACAATAGAGAAAAATGTCGGGATGGAAACGATCAATTGACCACGTTGCTGATGTAGAAACACGAGAAAATCTGCAGATGCTGGAAATCCAAGGGAACTCACAAGAATTCTGCTGAGTTCCTCTAGCATTTTGTATTTGGAGTTTCTGATGCAGTAGTCTTTTATACACGTCTCAAATTTGACAAAGGTCAAAAGATAATTGGAAAGAAATGTGTTATCGTGCAACAGAATGGGAAGACTGGTAAAATAATAAAAACAGTACTCGAATTTGGAAGAACAATAGATGCAGGATGACTAAAAGTGAACGAGAAAACGACTAGACGGAGACGGAGACGGAGACAAAAAACAGGTTGTGTCACATTGTCGGATCTGTGGTGCTCTCCAAAGCTGAGATCGGTTTGTTAAATGGATGATCCGTATTATTTTGATTTTTGTACTGCGGGGTACAAAATGAATACTCTGCATTCATCGATGTTCACTCAGGAGAAGGACCTGGAGGAAAGCGAGATCAGGAAGCGAGTATGGTGACATTCTCAGACGTGTTGATCCTAAGGAGGAGGTGTTGTTGGGTCTCTCAAAGTATATAAAGGTGGGTAATACTTTGGGGGAATTAGTCCACTGGAGGACACAGACCACATGCGGGCAAACATACAGATCAAACTGACACCATGGTCAACACACACACAGTGAGCTGAGGGGACTGTTCCTATGCTGCTCTGCTCACTGTAAATTGTCCAATGATTTGAGAAGAATGGACAAAGAATCAAAGGAGCATCTAATGAAATTCTTATTTTTACACTGACTGTGATTCTCATCTGGGACACACTGCCTGCAGGGGTGATGGGAATAGCCAATTAAATTGTTCGTATTGGAACTGGACAGGTTCTTCCGGGGAAATAACCCGCTGAGCTGTGGGAATAGATTTGAGAATGGGACAGTGGGAATGCTGAACTATAGACTTGATGCTCTATAGTATAGAATTGATGGGTTGAATGTTCTAGGGCATCCCCCAATGATCCTGTGTCCAATAATGATCTGAAACACTCAGTCTTGCTTCCAGGAAACGTCTAATTTACCTGGGTGTACAAGGTATTTCTTTCTGTATTAATGAAGCACTCTGTAAAAACACTGGCACTGCATTCCAAGCACACTGAGCTGCCGGAGCACAACACTGGTCAGTGAGAGCACGGGGCAGTACACGACTCTAATACAAGGACAGAGATTTATGAAAATATATTACTATTGATCCAGAGCAGGGCAGAATAGAAGAACAGACATCACAGCAACCCCAGCACTGCTTTTTGGTGACACAGATTTCAAGCACCAGCCCATTGGTTCTACAGATATAGACATGAAAAAACCAGATTGTACTGTAAATTCACAGCCGAACACAGACCACACTCATCCCGTTGTGTACACCGGCCACCTGCAAAACTGCAAGAACACTGACCTGCACAAACCAGCTCTGGACTGCACGGACACTGCCCGCTTTAGCTCCAGCACTGCGCAGCAGGGAGGCGGACAAGTAGAAACCAAAAATGTTTGCAGGAACAGACTGCTGCAGCTCAGCATGGTGAGGAAGGCCAGGCTGAATCTTTGGTATAAACATGCCCTGCATAAGAGACTGTCCAAGAACAGTCAGTAGTGGACTACAGGGACAAAGAACTTCACAATATCTAGACATTCACTTCCAGGATACAGACCAATAAAACTCTCAGCACTGTACAGTGAGCACACAGACATGTACACGCCCGGCTTTCCACCGTTAAACTGTAGTAGTATCCCAGCACTTCAAGGACAGATGCCCGTACAAGCCTAATAATGGACTGCATTTCATGGACTCTATCTACCCCCTTCCTCCCAGTGGGCATCTTTCAGGATGTAACGGAGAATTGATAAAGTGGCATCTTGAGATGCTATGTGTTTCCATTTCCAACTATTTTTAAAATGCCAGCAGGAAAAACTGTAACAGAAATGTATGCAGGCTATTGGAAAGATGTAATAGCAACAGAGTAGTGTGTGACTATAATTTCCCCAATATTGACTGGAATTCATTGAGTGTGGAAGTTTTGAGGAGCAGAATTTCCTGGCATCCTAGAACGATTTACTGGCATTTACAGCCAATATTCCCCAGTTTCAGCAGATTTACTATGTTGTGTAAAACTTAGAAAACTTCTGTAGGTGTATAGTGCAGAATATCCTGACTGGATACATCATGGTCTGCTATGGAGGAACCAATGACATTGAAAGGAATAGGAAATGAAAAATCAAGTTGCGAATACTGTTGTTTTCAGGTCCCTCCGAGATTTGCTAACGAACCAAGATACAAATGGACAGTCATCGTTTGGTTTTGCCGAATCGTTTCCAGCCGGGTGGGTCCAGCCGTTTGCCATTGCTCCGATTGGGGAATTCTCTCTCTTCGTGTCCAGCTGAGTAATTGCCGGCCGTTTGCCGCTTCATAAGCTACTCCGTGCCCAGACTAGAATTGTCTGTTGGTCTTTGGTCTTGGCTTCTCGTATCTAGCTGAGGAGGTCCGGCCATTTGCGGCTACTCCGAGTTGGGTATTCTATCTCTTCGTTGTCCAAGTCCAAGTCCAGGCTCTGTGTTCCAGTTCACGTCCAAGTCCAAGATCTGTGTTCCAGTCCAAGTCCAAGTCCAGGGTCCGTGTTCCAGTCCACGCCCAAGTCCAGGCTCCGTGTTCCAGTCCACGCCCAAGTCCAGGCTCCGTGTTCCAGTCCACGCCCAAGTCCAGGCTTCGTGGTCCAGTCCACGTCCAAGTCCAGGCTCTGTGAGCCTGTCCAAGCCCACGTCCAGGATCCGTGTTCCAGTCCACGTCCAAGTCCAGGATCCGTGTTCCAGTCCACGTCCAAGTCCAGGATCCGTGTTCCAGTCCACGTCCAAGTCCAGGATCCGTGTTCCAGTCCACGTCCAAGTCCAGGATCCGTGTTCCAGTCCACGTCCAAGTCCAGGATCCGTGTTCCAGTCCACGTCCAAGTCCAGGATCCGTGTTCCAGTCCACGTCCAAGTCCAGGATCCGTGTTCCAGTCCACGTCCAAGTCCAGGATCCGTGTTCCAGTTCACGTCCAAGTCCAGGATCCGTGTTCCAGTCCACGTCCAAGTCCAGGATCCGTGTTCCAGTCCACGTCCAAGTCCAGGATCCGTGTTCCAGTCCACGTCCAAGTCCAGGATCCGTGTTCCAGTGCAAGTCCAGGTCCAGTCTCTGTGTTCCAGTTCAAGTCCAAGTCCAGGCTCCGTGTCCAAATCCGACTCCAAGTCCCGGTTCCGTGTCCAAGTTTCTAGTCATGGCTCCGTGTTCAAGTTTCTTGTCGCAGCTCCCTGAACAGGTTCCGAGTCCCAGCTCCGTGTCCATGTAAGCATCTAATCCACTCTTCCATTTTGTCCTGGCATCTATTAATAAAAAAACACACTTCCGGTAATGCTACTTACGTGTCCGTGTCCGTGTCCTGCTGTTAGATCCGCTTTCCAATCGTCGCACACATTGGAACAGAAAGCTTGTAAACTGTGTGAGAGAGAAGATAGGTAGGTGATAGAGAAGGGATGCGCTGAGACTGATGTTTCGAGATGTGTCTATTTTAATGCAAGGAGTATCTTGAACAAATCTAGTGAGCTTAGATCGTGGATCAGTACTTGGAGCTATGATGTTGTGTCCATTACAGAGACTTGTACGGCTCAGGGGCAGCAACGCTGCTTGAAGTGATATATTCCAAATAAGAAGGAATTTTCAGTTGGAAGACGGACACTACCGTGGCAGACAAGTGAAATCAAAGCCAAAGTAAAAGCAAGGAGGGCATACAAGGAATCCCGAGCTGACGTGAAGGTAGAGGATTGGGGAGCTTTTGAAAACTTGCTAAGGGAAACTAAGAAGGTCAGTCGGAAGGAAAAGGAATAACGCGAGGCAGCTGGTGACGAATAAAAAGGAAGATACTAAAAGCAATTTTTAGGAATATAAAGGGTAAAAGAGAGTCGAGGGTAAATATAGGACGAATACAAAATGACGGTGGACATACTGTAATGACAGATGCAGAGATGGCAGAGAAACTGAATGTTTATTTTGCATAAGTCTTCACAGTGGAAGTGTACCGGACTTTCAAGAGTGTCAGTGAAGTGAAGTTTTGCTGTGAAAATTACGACAGAGAAAGGTGCTCAGGAGATTTAATATCTGAGGGTGGATGAATCTCCTGGACCTGATCAAATGCACCCTCGGGTTCTGAAGGAAGTAGCTGGAGAGATTGCAGAGGCATTAACGATGATCATACAAGAATCGATAGATTCTGGCATTGCATGAGATGACTGGACAATTGCAAATGTTACTCCGCTATTTAAAAAGGCAGAGAGTCATCAGGAAGGAATCTATAGACCTGTTATCCTGACATCAGTGCTTGGGAAGCTGTTGGAATCTATTGTTAGGAATGAGTTTACGGAATACCTGGAGCGACATCACAAGGTAGGACAAAGCCAGTATGGTTTCCTGAAAGGGACATCCCGACTGACAAACGTACTGCAATCCGTTGAAGAAATTATAAGCAGGGTGGACAACGGGGATGTAGTAGACCTGGTGTACTTGGGTTTCCAAAAGGCCTTTGATAAGGTGCCGCACATGAAGCGCTTGGCAAGCTAAGAGCCCATAGATCTATAAGGAAGTTACTTGATTGGGCGGAGCATTGGCTGGTCGGCATAAAACAGAGAGTGAGAATAAAGGGATCCTATTCTGGTTCGCTGTCGGTTACCATTGGAATTTCACCGGGGTCGGTGTTGGGACCACTGCTTTTTACGACGTAATTCAATGATTTATACTACCGAATAATGGATTTGTGGCTAAATTTGCCGATGATACAAAAAGAGGTGGAGGAACGGGTAATGTTGAAGAAACAGAGAGCCTCCAGAGAGACTTGGATAGTTTAGGGGAATGGACAAAATCGTGGCAAATGAAGGAAAATGTTGGAAAGTGTGTGGTCATGTACTTGAAGAAATAAACGGGCAGACTATTATTTAGATCGGTAGAGAATTCAAAATGCAGAGATGCAAAGGGACTTGGGAGTCCTTGTGCTAAATGACCTAAAGGTTCACCTCCAGGTTAAATCGGTTGTGAAGAACGCGAATGCAATGTTGCCATTCATTTGCAGAGGTATGGAATACAAGAGCAGGGATGTGATGGTGAGGATCTATAAGGCCAGACTTGGGGTATTATATGCAGTTTTGTGCTCCTTATTTGAGAAATAATATATTGGCATTGGAAAGGGTTCAGAGAAGATTCACGAAAATGATTCCAGGAATGAAAGGGTTACCGTATGAGCAACGTCTGGAAGCGCTTGAGCTGCATTCCCCAGCGTTCAGAAGAGGGGGAGGGGGTGCGTGGGATCTTATAGAAACATTTTGAATGTTAACAGGCCTGAAGACATTAGATATGGCAAAGTTATTTTCCAATTTTCCATAATAGTCGATTATAGGGCAAGAGGGCACGACTTTGGGATTGGAATGACGTCCTTTAAGAACTGAGATACCTTTAGTCAGAGGGTGGTAAGTCTGGAATTTGTTGCCACTAGCGGCTGTGGATGACAAGTCATTGGGTGTATTCAAGGCAGATATAGATAAGTTCTTGATTAGCCAGGGCATCAAAGGGTATAGAATGAAAACAGGGGAGTGGGGATGACCGGAAGAATTGGATCAGCCAATGTTTGAATGGCAGAGCAGACTCGATGTACCGAATAGCAATGCTTACGATTTAATATCTTATGGTCTTATTGTCTTAAGTTCTTAGACTGCCAGGCTTCAGATGTTTCAGAAAGGACAGGCAGGGAGGCAAAAGTGGTCGGATCGAGGCACTGGTGATCAGAGACAGCCTCACGGCTGCAGAAAAGGAGGAAGTGATGGAGGGCCTGTCTACTGAGTCTCCGTGGGTGGACAATAGGAACAGGAAGGGGTTAGTAACTCTACTGAGTGTTTTTTTTTTAATATACAGATCATCCGATAGTAACAGGGACATCGAGGAGCAGATAGGGAGACAAATTCTGGAAAGGTGTAACAAATAATGGTTGACGTGGTGGGAGATTTTAATTTGCCCAATATTGATTGGCATATCCGTGGTGCTAGGTGTTAAGATGGGGTAGAGTTTAAGTGTGTTCAGGAAGGTTACCTGTCACAATATATAGATAAGTCTACCAGAGGAGTGGCTGCACTTGATCTGCTGTTGGTAAATGAACCTGGTCAGGTGTCAGGTATCTCAGTGGGCTGTGCTGGGAGCAAGGGTGGACCAAACTGCAAGACTCAAACACATCATGTGAGGTTCACTTATATTAAGTTTATTGCTCGGTGCAAAGCAGAAGCAGGAATAGTGAACTGGACAAGGACTCAGGCGTGAGGCAAGGCTGGGAATAAGGGTCTGGGCTAGGAGTCGGAATCACGGACGGCCAGGGCCGGGACTCGGGGACTCGGAGCCGCCGGGGCCCGGGACTCGGGGACTCGGAGCCGCCGGGGCCCGGGACTCGGGGACTCGGAGCCGCCGGGGCCCGGGACTCGGGGACTCGGAGCCGCCGGGGCCCGGGACTCGGTGACTCGGAGCCGCCGGGGCCCGGGACTCGGTGACTCGGAGCCGCCGGGGCCCGGGACTCGGTGACTCGGAGCCGCCGGGGCCCGGGACTCGGGGACTCGGAGTCTCCGGAGACAGGAATTCTGTTTTATTCACGGGACAGACTCAGACACAGGGCATAGAACACTGAGCCGGGATTCCTCCGTAGACACATGACGGAGTCGGGGCCCTTCTTGACACAGTGACCCAGTATTCCTTGGTACAAGGCCGGGATCGCTTTTAGACGTACGACATGGATACGGAGACCACACAACAATGGACAGAACTATAACTGGGCTCAAGTCCACTCCAAGCCGCAGCGAGCTCATGACTCACCACAGCGGGTTAACTTTGACTGACCCGTACTGACAAGGGAAGGCGGCTTGCTGGCACTTGCTCCGGGAGGAGACGAGGCTTGCTCCGGCCAGATGACATGGGCTCGCAGTACCTTTGCTGACGATGCAAACGCTGTCGCGCCGAACGGCTGAAAGCCGGAAACTATAAACTGCCGGTTCAGCCCAGAGTAAATTGCCTCCAATCACCAAGCCCGAGGGACACGGGAAAACAGGGAACCAAAGGGAAACAGGGAGTCAACGGTCCGGATCGTAACATAAACAAAGTAATTTTAAAGGGACGCCGATCCGGACCATGACAGTGGGAGTGTATTTTTGAGGCGGTGATTACAATTTCATCTCCTTTACCATAGCATCGGAGTAAGAGGGAAATATGAAGCTATCAGGCAGAGACTTGGAAGGAACAGAGTTCTCAGGGAAATGCATGGCACAAATGTGGCAAATGTTCAGGGGATATTTGCGTGGCTTTCTGCATAGATAGGTGCCAATGAGACAGAGAAGAGATGCTACGGTACAGGAACCATGGTGTACACATGATGAAAGCATAGTCAAGCAAAGAAAGGCTTACGAAATGTTCAAAAAAACTAGCTATTGATAGAGATATATAAAATGATAAGGCTAGCAGGAAGGAGCTTGAGGAATTAAATGAGGAGAGCCAGAAGGGGCCATGAAAAGGCCTTGGCGAGCAGTTTATGGAAGACCCTAAGGCAATCGACAGGTCTGTGAAGGGCGAGAGGATAAGATGTGAGAAAACAGGAGCAATGAAGCGTGACAGTGGAAAAGTGTGTGCGGAACCAGAGGAGACAGCACAGGTACTGTTCACTATGCAAAACGATCTTGGCGATTGTATGGATTTCAGCAAGGCATTTGATAAGGTAGTCCATGCAAGGCTTACTAAGAAAGCAAGGAGACGTGGGATGCAAGGAGACATTGTTCTGTTCACCCAGAATTGGCTTGCCCACAGATAGCAAAAATTTGTTGTAGACGGGTCATATTCAGATTGGATATCAGTGACCAGCGATCTGCCTCAGAGTTCTTTTCAGGGACCCCTTATCATCGGGATTTTGATAACTGACTTGGATGAGAAATTGGAGGGATACGTTACTAAATTTGCTGATAACAACAAATGTTGGGGACATTTGGATAGTGTGAAGGGCTGTCAGAGTTTAAAATCGGGAAATCGCTAGGATGCAAAACAGGGCTGAAAAGTGGCAGTTGAAGTTTAACCCATTGCCATAGTCCCGTCTGGCTATTCCTCATCTTGCTATTACCTCCTTAAATGGGGCTTAATCCCCTCGTCTGATTTTCAATCATTCCCAGTTCCGCTAATTACAACACACCACGCCTGTATTGGAACTACTCGACTTGTCCAGAGTCCCCGCAGAATAGCATCACCTGGGACAGGTATTCAGCAAACAACTGGCTCTTTCCCTGCCCCCGCACCGCCCGTATGATTGCGCTATCTTCCTGCTGGCCGGGGCGTCGTTACCTATCAGTCGTCTGTATAGCTTATCCCGACCGGAGAGAGAGGCCATGGAGAAATACATTAGTGCGTCCCTCGCGGAGGGAATTATACGCGGAGGGAAGTACCCACTATCCCTGATTAACTCGACATTTCAACCATTTCAGGGAGCCACCATCTTCTCGAAGTTGGAACTTCGTAGCGCCTGCCATCTAGTCAGGATGAGGGAGGGACCCGAGTAGAAGACGGCCTTTAATACACGTCTGGGCCACATCGAATACTTTATTTGGTCATGCCATTTGGCCACACAAATGCCCCGCCGTTTTTCAAGCCCTAATCAGTGATGTGCTGAGGGACTTCATTAAACGCTTCGTGTTCGTCTACCTAGATGACATCTTCATATTTTCTAGCAGCCCCCAGAAACACGTTCACCTTGTCCGTCTCGTCTTCCAGAGACTGTGGGAGAGCAAGTTATTTGTGAAGGCGGAGAACTGTGAGTTCCACGTCCCTTTGGTCATCTCCTGGGCTACATCATCGAGAGCGGGCAGGTGAGGGCAGCTCCCGATAAGATCCGGGCGTTGGAAGAATGGCCCAGACCCACGACTCGCAATCAAATTCAGCGGTTTTGGTGGTTTGCAAACTGTTATCGCCGTTTTATCAGGGATTACAGTCGAGTGGCGGCGCTGCTTACCGACTTACCTCGCCTACCAGACCTTTTTGTTGGGGTTCCGAGGCTGTTTCAGCTTTCACTGACCTGAAGAGGCGGATCAGCTCACAAGAGCCCGAGCTATTCCACCTCCCCAATGTCCAATGGACTGATCGCTTCAACACAGAATACTTTGTCCTCTTTTATTTGTCTTTTTAAGACAATATTCAGCTTGAAGAATGCAGTAAAATTTGTATCTCCCCGTCGGGAAATTGAACCCCGGTCTCCCGCGTGACAGGCGGGGATACTAACCTCTATACTAACGAGGAATTGGTCTTGGTATCCGAATATATATTATTCCGGTTTTGTATTGCGACAGGCAGTAAACGACGTGCAGTTCTTCGAATTTGGAAGGGATTTTACTCACTTACCTCCGGTCTGTGGGAGGATGGCGACCACAACTTGACATAACAGGAACTGCATCGGAGTGACCTGATTCAGAAAGCAGTGCGAGCCACAGTCATAAACCACTGGAGACAGTTCAGGACACGAGTCTGCTGCAGAATGATCGAACGATGGTGATATAATGGTGAACATATCTGTCTTCCAGGCAATTGACGCAGGTTCGATTTCCGATGATCGTAGTTAATCGACTTTTAATATTCTTTCATCGAAAATATCAGATGTAAACGTCTCATAGAACCCGATCCGTGCGGACTTCTACAGTCCGAGGGGCCTAACCTGCCAACTCGGGTACGAATTCCCCAAATTATTTAAATCGAAGAGAGAGTGTAAAATTATTATTCACACTGGGCTGTCCAGTGGATCAAGGGTGGATTTCCTGTCTTTCACATTTTCCCGATGAACCGACCAGTGCAGCTTCCTGCTGTCACTATAAACCAGATTCTCACAACAAACTAGGACACACGAAAACATGTCGGATGATGTGTTCACACCGAGTGTTCTCAATCTACTCGCCACTCTCTCTGTCTAATTATAACTTGAGCGATCCCTCTCTCCAATACACGATTAAATTAAACCCTTTAATGCGATTAACAAATGTAATATAGAATCACTGAATTATTCAACCCTGAAACAGGCCTTTCGGCCCGCTACGTCGATGCTAAGAGTCAAGTACCAACCTCACCGGAAAAAAAAAATCTCACTTATCAGCTATTGCCTTCCGTGCCTTGATGATTCGGGTGCTCGTACAGTGAATTCTCTAATATTGCTGGAATACCTGCCTCCACTAGCCACTCCGGCATCGGTTCCAGTTTCCAGCCACCATTTGCATGAAGTTCTTCCTCTCATGCTTTCTTGGTTTACACACGTCAGGACAGTTTCCTACTATTCTGAACGGCCCCCGTTAATTTGATATGATCTTCAAAGATCTCCGTCATCTCCAGCGCTCCATGGAAACGCCCGCAGTCTATCCAGCCGCGGTTTATACCTGAACTCTCCATCTCAGGCAAAATCCTTGCGAACATCCCATGCATTCAACGCTCCAGTTAGTTTACCGAGTGTCCAAAGTTTTCAATTACCGAATCCGCGGTAAACTTGACAAGTCGGAGCTGGTTTCTACCGAATGGACGACCATGGACCCAGCACGCTCCCGCTGAGCCACTCTGCTGTTGGCTGAACGTGGTGCTGAGCTGCTCCGTTGTGGACGTTTCCCATTCTTTTCCTTCATTTTTATTTGTCGATTCTTTGCTGACGTCACATCGTTCCCCTTGCGAGCTGCTGTTTGGTGATTTATTTCCTTGCGTGTCTCTCTGCCCGTGACTCTGTCTGTCATTCAGTGCTTGCTACCGCCTGCCCCGTCCTGTTATTGTCTCTGTGCTCCGACCCTTCCGGAGGCCTCGTTCACGACATGTCAGCAGTGAATGTGTTTTACGTTATTTAATGAGTCCAGTTTCAGTGGCCCTGCTGTCACACATTCAGTTACTCTTCCACTGTGTGTCTTCCGCTTTCTCTCTCTTTGCCTCTGGGTTGTTCATTGGGACAAGCATCAATGGTTCAAACACTGGACACCAGTTGAACTGCAGCCGAGATTATCGGAGGACACTGTTATTGGGTATTTTGAACTTTACGATGTGTTGACTCACACCTAGGTGGGTTAATTTATTGTATCCAGAAGTGTCGTTAACATCGCATCCCGTATATGTAATTGAATAAATAACAGAATCAAAAGGATCGCAGCAGATCGGGCTGCTGTGCTTCACTGTCCTGCTGATGTGAAAACTGGGGTCCGAGGATTTCGGCCTACTGCGGATGCTCTGGGAGCAGATCTGTTACCCAGTCTGTTTCGAGATGCTGTTAGCTTGCTTCTCTTGTTTCCATGACGTGTTTTTTTTTTCTTTCTGTCGCTTTCTCTGCGCAGTGGTTTTTCGTGTTTTTGTTTTAATTGGGTTATTCGAGTTTCTTATTTTGTGGCTGGCTGGATGAAGGCAAATCTGAAAATAAATGTGTTTTGAATAGTTGAATCATTACTCATTAATCGAATCTGCCTCTATCTCCCTCTGAGAAACGGAGATCCAGACAACCCCGCTCGCTTGCCGGTAGTCAGGGGACCCTACCTGAGGAAGGATACCTTTAATGACCGAGTGGGTGCGGCAAAGGGACACTAGATTTGCCCAGTCAGGACACCTTGGGCGTTGATCGCCGATACTCTCCAGAACAATCTAATTCCTTCACACACTCAGTGAACCCTGAGATTTGGAATTGTGAAGATGTGCGGCTCAACAGGAAAGCAGTTTAGTCCATGTTGGCGGCAGATGATCTCTCGAATGTCAAGAGTGACTCAACCGATAGAATTTCCAATGAACGCCCTGAATTCATAACAAGACCCTTGAAGCGCAATAAAATAAAGGGTTTTATTTTCCTTATTCCTTGATTTTAGCACGAGACGGCGACACAACTAACACTTTGGTAGAAGGAATCAAGATATTTGAAATTACGTGGACACGGATTACTCCGAGCGGACCCGCCTCTCCCGCAGTGGAACTTGCGCAGTGAAACCTCAATGAATTTTTGGTCTATCGCCTAATCACTCGACCATGACAACTGCTACCACACAGCTAGGGAGGCAGAGGACATTTTTCATGGGATCACATCACCATGTTCCGGGTCGATTGGGCTCAACATCAACGCTGAGGGTCAGAGTATCTGAACTGACATCCTCTCCACGTCCACTCTATCCAGGCCGCTCAATATTTGATAGGTTTCCATGAGATCCTCCCTCATTTATCTGAATTCCAATGAATAGAGGCTCAGAGCCGTCAAATGCTCCTTGTGTCTTCACCGTTTGATTCCGGGATCATTCCCGTGAGACTCCCCTGGGCCCACTCCAGTGCCAGCGCATCCGTTATCAGAAATGGGCCCACAATTGTCTACAATGCTCCAAATGAATCTGATCAATGTCTTACAATTCATCTTCATTATAACCTTGCTTTTAGATACTAGTCCTGGCGGAATGAATGCTAAAATTGTATTTGTCTTCCTTACCACCAACTCAACCTGCAACTTATCCTTTAGGGAATCCTGCACGAGAACTCTCCAGCACATTTGCACGTCTGATTTCTGAATTTGCTCCCCATTTAGGAAATAGTCTTTCTGTCAATGTGCCTGACCATACATTATCGTACTCTGTATCGCATCTTCCACTTAGTTGCCCATTCTCCAAGGCCGTCTGCAGACTTCCCGCGTCATCAATAGAACCAGCCCATCCATCTAACTTTCTATCACATACAAAGCCATCAATTCCGTCATCCAGATCATTGACAGATAAGGTACAAGACAGAGACCCTTCCACAACACACCTAGTTACCGACAAACAACTGAAAATGCCATATTTATTCCCAGACTTTACATCCCACCAGTCGCCAATATATTTTCGATTCTCGTATCTTTCCTGCAATACCATGAGCTCTAATTTTGTTTAGCAACCTTTTTGCGTCACTTGACAAAGGCCTTTTGAAAATCAAAGTTAACAACACCCACTGACTCTCCTTTCTCTATTTTGTCTGCTATTTCTCCAAAGAATTTCAACAGATTTCTGCGGCCAGATTTCTCTTTAAGACAACCATGTTGGCCGGACTATCTTATAAGATGCCTGAAAGCACATCCTTACGAATGGACTCCAGCATTTTCCCAACATTAAATCCGTGCCAACCGGTCCGTAATATCTTGTCTTTTGTAAGCGTAAAATTGTTTTTGCAATTTTCCTGTCGTCTGAACCATTCCAGAATCCAGTCATTCCTGAATAATCACTATTAAAGCTTCCGTGATATCATCACCCACTTCTTTCATAAACCCGCGGTGTAGTTCATCTGGTCCAGGTGACATCTGGAATTTCTAATATACTGCTGGTATCAACATAAAATGGCAGACGCAAAAAGCTTATTAAGTTCCTCCGCTATTTTTGTCCCCTATTACTACCTCCGATTGCAATCGTCCGAGGTTTACTCTTGCATTTTTTAAACTTCCTACCTATCTGAAAAACGACTGTTTGTATCCTCTTTCCATCGGGCAGAAAGCCCAAAAGCCTGAAAGAACGTATCACAGTCTCACGGATAGTTTCAGTCCCGCTGTTTTATCTACTGAATGGTTTCTCAGTACGATAAGCTGTAGGTTTGACCTCACAATCCACCTCGTTATGATGCTGCAGCTTATTATTTCCCTGCGCTGTGCTTCCCCTGTCGCTGATACACTTTATCCTGCACTCTGTTGTTGCTTTACCTTGTGCGATCTCAATACACTGCGTAATGATTTCGTTTCCATGGACAGTATGAACGGGAAGGTTTTCACTGTATCTCGGTACGTGTCTGAAATATAACAGTTTAAATTCCCATCGCGGCCGCAGTAGGGAGCCCCGGCCTCCGTTCAGCGCAGCGTTTCCCAGCTGCCAATGAAACACAACAGAAACAAACCTGCCGGATCATTGGCCGCCAGCCTGTCGGTTAACAGCCGGACGCGCTCACCGATGCGCCGCAGAGACAAGTTTTGTGGAAAGTAGGAATAAATGGTTCAATTCTGTGTTGTAGAACGCGACCAACAATCGCTGCTGGGCTGGACCCGGTTTTTCACAATCCACATGACTGGTTTGCATCAGAGAGTCACGGAAAATATCAAACAGAAAATGTTGCAAATCCACCATTCTCAGGACTCGAAGCTGCGCGAGGAAATCCCCATGGATTCCGGGTGCATCGCCAAACAATTCGGCCAGGACTACACACTCCCAGTGATTTCCCTTCTGGCATTTATCCAAAGGGAAGAATGCTGCGCCTGCGCGTTCACCTCCTCCCTCACAACATTCAGAATCCCAAACAGTCCTTCCAGGTGAGGAAACACTTCAGCTGTGAGTCTCTCTGGGCCATATACTGTATCGGGTGCTCCCAATACGGCCTCATCTACAACTGCAAGTCGCAAGATAGATTAGGGAAACATTTTGTCGAACAACTTTGCTCCGTCCGCAACGAGTAGGATTTCCCAATGGTCAACCATTTTAATTCCGCTGCCCATTCCCATTCTGACATGTTGGTCGTGGATTCCTCTA
The DNA here is from genome assembly GCF_963921235.1 of Mobula hypostoma. NCBI lineage: Eukaryota > Metazoa > Chordata > Chondrichthyes > Myliobatiformes > Myliobatidae > Mobula > Mobula hypostoma. The sequence continues at coordinate 608,759 of NW_026948158.1, read as the reverse complement.
CTGCCACGATGAAGCCACGCTCGGGATGGAGGAGCAACACTTCATATTCCGTCTGGGTAGCCCTCAACCTGATAGAATGAGCATCGAATTCTCTAACCCGCTAATTTCTCCATTCTCCTCTCTTTGTTTTAATTTTCTATTCGGGATTCCCTCTTCCGTCTTCAACTTTCCTCGCATGTTTACCGCCTCTCTAGTTAACCCGCCCCTCCAAACTGATTTCTGCCTTTCAACCCTTTCCTTTTCCACCAATCACCACCCAGCCTCAAATATTCCGCTTTACCCAACATATCTAACTTCCATCTTAACCTGGCTTCTCCTATGGCCCCCAGTTTTCAATACTGCACTTTCCCCAACATATCTACCTCTTGTTCTCACCTGGCTCCACCTATCATCTCCCAGTGTTCAATCTCCCCTTTCCCCTACATATCTACATTCTTTCATCAAATTGCTTCACCTATCACCTCCCAGTGTTCAATCTCCCCTTTCCCCAACATACCTACATTCCTTCCTCACCTGTCACCTCCCAGTTTTAAATCTCCCCTTTACCCATCATATCTACCCACCTTCCTCACCGGGCTTCACCTATCACTTTGTAGCGTGAACTCCTTCTCTTCCCCGACTTTCTTATTCTGGCTTCTTCCCACTTCCTTTCCAGTACTGATGAAGGAACATGATTTTTTATTCCTCTCCATAGATGCTGACTGACCTGCTGAGATGCTCCAGTGTTTTGTGTGCGTTACTCTGATTCTTGTGCCAAAAAATACCCATCATTGATCGCCGCCCACCTGGTTTTTGATTCCGATTTTTCCCCCCTCCTTTCATTGCCACAGACTGCTGTCCTGGGCATTCCCCACAGTTCTGTTGTCCATATAACATAGAAACAAAAGTCCCGATGATAACAGTCACAGTCACTCACTTGGTCTCACCAGATCCGCGGCTTTTCTTCTGCCTGATCACGTTCGCCCACTTTGTCTGAAACTGAAAAATACCTTATTTTCTCTTTCCCAGTGGTGACGAATGGGGCTCCCACCGAAACATTATCTGTTTCCCTTTGTACTAATGTGACCGACCCGTGAACTTCGCAGTGGAGCAGCAAGTCGCCGCTTTATTTAACTTGCACGTTGATGTGAACAAGAAGCGAAATGTCCCGGTTCCTGGGTTCACAAAACGACCCGGAGAATCGAAGTAAGATCCGTGAAGCAGTACCAGCCAACGGCCACTAGATGGCACCGAGGGTCCGGGTCCTGTGTAGCAGCGCAAAACACTTCAGAGTTCAAAGTAAATTCAGTATCAAAGCACAAATATGCTACCATTAGATACATTTTCTCGAGAGGATTCACTGTAAGTGCAAAGAAACAAAATATAATCAATGAAAGAGTGCACACAAGACGGACAATCAATGCAGAAAACATAACAGACTGAAAATACAAAAACGTAAAATAATAATAATATAAAGTTAACCAATGGAACAGCAACCCTCCATGGAAAACATCCCCATGATCTGAGCAGACAAGGTGTGAAGACGGAAACGTGGACGCTTGGCTCAGTGTTGGAGACCTCTTCCCAGAAACAGAGGGGTTCGTTGTGACAATACAGGGCCAGGTGGCTAACACAAAAATGTTATAAATACATAATAAAAGCCCAACAAATTAAAGCCGAAAAATGCTGAAAATGACAAGGGACGCCAGAAACAATCCAACATATTACAGGATGGAACAGCATTTTAACTCAATCTGATTACTTATACAGGGACAGTCAATTGACAAACATCATTCACCAAAACCTTGCTTTAAAATGCAAACTCATAAAAGACACCATACCTTACTACAAGTACAAACCTGTTCTAGATAAGGGTTAGAGTCGTAGAATTATTTTATGACTGATCCATTACAGGACAATCCATAATAACCGTCTGCATATATAATATTACTGGATTAAAAAGGCAATAACAACGTACATAATCGATATAGCCATTGGAAACACACATAACGTACAACAGTTAACAAGTGAAAAGCACCAGAACTATGTTGAATTGAAGAAAGAAATTGAAAGACGATCGAGCATGTACAGGGTATATATTGTCCTAATGGTAATATCAACAACTATCTCAAAGTCACTACACAATAGCATTAAAGCAATATTTCTGTAAATCTGCCGAAAACCACTATACTATACACCAGTAGAATGGTCCGAAGTCCGGAGTTATTGAGGAATGAGTGTGCTTCAGCACCCCCGTACTTCAGGCCAGCGTGAGCAGAGAAAGTAATAATAATAACAACAAAGCAAAAATGTCTCTAGCATGAAATGTCCGGTTTGAAAGTGAGTTGTGGAAACAGTCAGTGTTGGTGTGAGTGAAGTTCAGTGAATTAATCCCTCTGGTTCAAGTGGCGATAACATAAATTTAAACATGAAATAAACTAGCGCCCTGTAAGAGTTTCTGTTGGTTTGATCGTCCATGTAGAATATTTTAATTTACAGCCGGAGACAGAGAAAAAAACATGTAAGAAAGGTCAGATTACGTCAGAGGGAGTATTTCAAAAAGCATAGAGATGGAAAATCAAGTTGATGAATGCGTGGAATGTCTCCGAGATATCTGTTTGGTTGAGCCTACTGGGGAATAAACAATTCAGCACTGGGTGTTGTGTTGTGTATTTTTTGGACTACGTTGTTTTTAAGTTACCTCTAACTTGACTGCAGTCTGGACAGCTGTTGTGAACAAGCCAAGGTAGATAATCCATCAATGGATTAAACACACAGTAGTAATTAAAACACGCTGCTGTTCAGAAGCAATTGGTGTTGGAATTCTGCTAATGAGTGGCTTCATAATGGTCGAAGGCTCCACTGAAGGTTGCATGTAGTACGAAGTGTGTAAAGGAAATGAGGCTAATGTATGTTGGTATTTGCTTGGTGTGGTGAATAATACTCATCGCATTGATACTTCAAGCATATCTGACAAGAAGGGAACTCTCAGTTGCAAAGTTTTTTTTTGTTTTTTAATGTTTTAAAAATGTTATTAAATTATGGATCTGTTATCCAAGACTATTAAATATTATGTGGGTTTAGCTAATGACGTTTTGCAGAATCCATCCCTTTTGGAATAAAGTTTGGAGCTGAGGTTTAAATGGATATGTTTTACTTCCCATGTTATTATTGCTTTGCTCTTTGTTCTGATGGTTACACAAGGTATTTCCCCCGGTGTTATCTTTAAGGCCAACTTTAATAACTTTAGTGTTTGAAAAGCACATGCCATTCTAAACTTCCTTTTTGTTGATTTCGTTTAGTTTCTTATCGCTATGTTGTATTTTAAAATAATTAATTACTGTTAAATTCCTTGATATATGGTATGAAATTGGTTACATGTTATCATGTTTCTTCATGCTTTTGTTATGACAATATTTTTAAATCCTTATCGGTATTTTTTGATAGAGTCATGAATTCTGCTGTTCCTTTTGTGCTATATTCACTGAGACATAAACAGTAATGTGATCGCCAGAACTTTCCGTGGATCGAAAAGGAAGAGATGTTGGCCACAGAAGATTTCAAATATGTAACATAACATAGAACTCGAATGGCTTAAGATGAGTGGAAGCAGACAGATCAAGTGTCTTTGTACCAGCCATGTACTTGGAAGTGAATATGTAATTTTGTGGAACTGTTTTACACCTTCCATTTTATGAGGTGAAAATTTTGGTGTTTTAAAGTAAACACAACGTTGCTTCAGGTAAATTGCGGGTTAAGAAATCTTTTCCAAATTAGAAGTTATTGTGAAGTGTTTTTGATATAATATAACATGCAAATCTGTGAATGATGGGGTCAATGCCTGCCTGGAGTGATTGAAACTGTCACAATGGCGGGGCGGGGGGCGCGTAGATGGTGGACCCAACAGCAAGACACAGACACTGAAGTACAAGGAACAGGACTTGACTAGGGTAGGAACGTGACAGGATGTAAACAAGGAGCAGGAACAAGAACGCAGACTTGGGCTACGACATGGACAAGACAGGGAACCGGACAAGGAGATATACACTCGGAGCTTGGGCTTGGGCTCCGAGCCAGAGTCTGGCCAATGGCCCAGAACCTGGGTGTTGCCTCGGGCTCGGGCCCTAGAACCAGGCAACGACATGACATGACGACAGAACACGACATGGCTGGGATCTAGAGTCTAGAAGCCTGCAGGCTGGGGTCTTGGCTCTTGAGGCCTGCGGAGGCTGATAACTCGAAGGTTGAAACTCGGAGACAGACTGGGAACTGTACATCAACATAGAGCCGGGACTTATACTTCGAGAAGCCGGGTCTCATCTTTAACACACTAACATGAGACAGGACAGTACATAGACAGAGAGCCGGGACTTAACCTTAGACAAGCCGGAACTCAACTTTATCTGCACACCAAGGAGGGACAGGTCCATCTGTCGGGTAACGGCAGAACGACCGGACTTACCCAACAGCGGCAAAGACAAGACAAGACAGGAGCCCATGCAGGGCAACGGCAGAACTGCCTGACTTACCCCACGGAGGCGTGGACAAGACAAGACAGATACCCCCGCAGGCAACGGAAGAAACGGCCTGACTTACCCCACGGAGACGAGGACAAGAAGAGACAAACACCGAAGAACTTCAGGAAGTTCCACCTCTGCATCGGGGTTGATCCGAGTCGCAGTTTGGCCAGCAACCTCAGCTGGCTACGGAAACAACCGGATCCCTACCTAGCTCGGAGTGGTTGGTAGCCACTCAGCTGACCCTGGAAGCAGCCGAATCCATACTGCAAAGACAGTTCCGACTACCGACAGCAAGGCTCCATGAAGCGATCGTTCTCCAACGCGGCCTAAAGATGGAGTGGCCGCTCCAGCCTTCCACAGGCAGGTTGCTCCCAGGGTATTTTGGCAAGACGAACCAGCAGCCTGCACTCAACCCCAAGGCTACTTATATTCCAAACCCCAAGATGGGAATCAGGTGCCTATGATTAACTCAATCAAAACAAGGGACAGCTGGAAGACCCGGAGTCCTGAGTCCACGACTGGACTGTGAACCGGAATGCAGATTTCACGGACCGGACCATGACAAAAAGTGGTTTCTGAAGGGAACAAAGAGCCATAAATTACCGATTGACGCTTGCTGAGAAGAGGTCAATAAATGGATGCTGACCTGGAGCAGAGTCAACAAACAGGAGAATTCAAGCCAATCAGATGACCTACAGTCAATGACACTGGAATGGGATAACTGAACTGGAAAATATGAATATAAAAGTGGAAACTTCGAATGTGCTAGCAGCGATAACTCTTTCCAGAAACCCACCATCGCAAGGAAGAACTCCCAAGTCGGTGACTGGGAGAAGAAAGGATGGATCACTTGGTCAACTGAGATGCCCCAGTTTGGTGATATAGATGAGAAAATTAATCTGAGTGAGTATTGGTATAGCGGGAACAGCAGAATTCCTGTTCTAAATTGTTGGTCCGGTGTCGACACAATTACGTTGTTGTTTATGCAGAGACAATAAAGTGCGAGTTTTGATTACTGTATTTACAAGTTACAGAGTGAATTTCCTAACCGAGTTCGATAGGACTATCGACGGACTGGATAAAAATACTCTTCCAGCTGCACTTCAAAAATTCCATTTGTTATCTTGCACAAAAAATGATCTGGTTAATTTTGGAGAGGTTGAAATGTCTCATTGCTGTAACCCTATCTACAATATGACATTTCTGTGTGATCTGCCAGCAGATCTGTTCCTCAAAATGGAGAGAATTACAGTATAATCCCAGCAATGTGGTTGTTGGTGGTTATTTTATTTATTCCTAAACTCAACTCATACTTACATATTCATCAGCTTTTCTAAAGAACATGGACAATCAGAATTTTTTTTTTTCACAGTTGCTGATGAGTGAGGCAGGCGCCATTTGCTGGAATAAAACCTGCTGCAGAGTGAGGATTGATCCGACAGAGAGCAGCTCGGGATCTGGTGGAATCACATGGAGCATGGGAGCCGCTTCACTCCTCGAAACTCCCACAACATGGAGCGACAGTGGTATAGGGATGAGCACAGCTGCCTTTCAAGCAGCTCACCCGGGTTCGATTCCCGGTGATCGCTGTGTGTTGTACGTGTTTTTCAGCACTTGTCTCATAAACGCATCGGTCTGGAATCACTCAGTCACATTACATCCTTCTCTATGAAATGAAAATTTCTGCCCGTAGTTCATCTGCTATTTTAGCCCAGTGTTTCTCTTTCCGAATTGTCTTACCACCATCGTGTATTGGTCTCGCCCTATCAGAGATGTCCCCCTTTTCACTTCCCACACAACTTCTCACCTTCTTTGACACTGAAAGCTCTCTTTTTCTCCAACCATTTCTAATTCAGTGTCACAATCAGAAAGGTTAATGCCGTGTCATCACTCACAAATGTTTCTTGAGGTGATGAGTGTCTCCAGTATTTTCTGTTCAACCTGTTCAATACCAGCCACAGTTTCATGCAGCGGAGAACAAGATGTGATGGACAAACGCTGAGCACTACAGCAATTGTCGTTTTATCCGCGAAGTTCTCAACAAATCTCAGAAAGTGATGAAGCGAGTGGACGGAAATTTCAGTTAGAAGTACAAGTTTTTCTTTTTAAATGAAATGTGTGTTGTGTACACAGGTGACGTGACAGCGATTTGGGGTAAAATATTCTGCTGAGGAATAGCAGACGATGGTTTCGATGTGTCGGCCTCTGCATAACGGGCCCAGCACATTCCCGCTGCGCTATTCTGCTGATAGGTAAATATCTCTGTTTTTCTCCTGTCTTTCTATTTGTTAATTTTGCCGCTTTCCCCCGATTATCTATTGATCTGTTTGTTGGATTATTTTCCCTGTCTAATTTCCCTCGTGTCTCTCTCACGCTTACCTTCCTCCCCTTCATCCTTTCCCTGTTCATCACTTCCTACCCCATCCGGTTATTATCCGGTCACTGTGCTCCGAGCCAGCCGGATATCTCGTCCCCGACATTTCAGCAACGGAACTGATTTTCATTATCATTGTGGCCCTATCCCTACGGCCCTACAGTCAGACACACTGGTTATCTCCCTCTGTGTCTCCTTACCTTCCTTCTCTCTGTCAGCGGGCTGTTATTTAGGCTATAAACACAGGTACTGGAAATCCCAAGCACAGAATGCCGGAGCAAATCACCAGGTCAGACAGCATCTCTGGGGAGGAGTAAACAGTCGATGTTTCGTGCAGAGATGCCGCCTGGCCCGCTGAGTTCCTCCTCCATTTTTTGTGTGTTATTTCGTCGGTCTTCGACCTAACGAGCAGCGACCGCAGTCTGAGGTGCAGTGGAGAATACACCCACACTCCGGGATTTATTTTGTCCAATCCCGAGTCTCGTTCACCTCCCAAAGCGAATGAAGGACAGAATTCCGTCAGTTTTCAATAATTCGCAAATCACTGGGTCTTAATGTGAAGGTGAACTGCTGTCAGCAGTCCTCTCTGTCCTTTGTAGAGTCCTGCCGTCGGATGTCTTGCGATTCTCGTACCAGACGGTTCAGCAAGTGGCTAGAGTTCTCTCAATGATGCTCCTGTGAAATAAAAACAGATTGAAGAGGGGTTGGGGAAGTCTCACTGAAGCCAGGAAGTGGACACACCGGTGCGCTTTCTTGCTGTTCTCTGTGGCGTTCAGAGGGCGGGTTTGGTGGTCCACTCTCTCTCTCTTGAGGAGCCGTTTATTTGCAGTAATGAGCGGTCCCCTGGCCTAATGAATCATCTCTTTAGTCTTGTCCACGTTGAGACTCAACGCGTCATTGTGCTGACTGCAAACCTGACGATTGGGTTTGAGCTTTGCAATGTTCAAAATTCAATGCTCGCCAGCGTGGAGATGCCGGGGATTGAACCCGGGACCTCATACATGCAAAGCATGCGCTCTTCCACTGCGCTACATCCCCAGTTAAAATACATCCCCAGTTAAAATACAGAAGTGTTCAGGTCCAAACCTTCCTGCATATTACAATTGAGCAGTGCAACACAGACAATGGCTGATGGCCACAGTCATTCGGCCCCGAGTCTGCTCCACCATCCAGTGCGATCATACTTGATCCTTGTTCAGTTCTCTTGCCAAACACCATGATAATTTTTGTGGAATAAAGCTAATTAGACTCCAGCAGAATGATCACGGAAAAGACAGCACGTAAGACATTCTGAAGCATAGTTTCAATCTCGCTGTTATGTCTATTAAATGGTTTCCTACTGAAAAAGTTGGACGTTTGACCTCACAATCTACCCCATTATGACACTCCACCTTATTATTTACCCGCACTGTGCTTTGTCTGTCGCTGTTCCACTTCATTCTGATGTTATTGTTGATTTATCTTGTTCTCTCTCAATGCACTGTGCGTGATTTGATGTCCATGGAATGTATGAAAGGGAGTATTTTTTGTCACATATTGTATCTGGGTAAGTGACAAAAAAATTTAAAAAATCCCCACTGAACTCTGTACGGCGGCAGAAAGGGAGCATTTCCCCATCCATCCCCCGCGGACAGAACAGCCTATCCCAGCAGTCAATGAAATGCACCGTAAAAGCTGCTGGATCGCCTAATATCCTAGCTGGGCTCGAACCACCACCTTTCGGCCGAAAGCGTTCACCGATTGCGCCACCAAGACAAGGAGTAAAAACGGATTAAATGATCCATTTCTTGGTTGGACGATGTTGACTTGTAGTCGATGCTAGGACACCGATTTTCACAATCTGCGTGAATGAATGATTTCCATCAGAGAGTCGCGGGCACCATAAAAAGAAAACGTGAGGAACAAATATTTGTCCGATTTAGAAGCTTCGCGGGGAACTCCCAATAAATTCATATCGCATCTGCAAACGACTCGGCCACGACTACACACTCCTCACAACTGGGCAGGCCAGGCAGAAGGGCATTTTACATGGAATGTGGTCACTGTGTCACGGGACGTATGGGGAGTGTATCGATCCCGGGGTCGGAGAGAAAATGACAATTACTGAAGTAAAATCTGAAACTGCCGGAAATATTCCACAGCTCAGACGGCGTCTGTGGAGGGCGAAACAGAGTTCATGTTTTAGGTCGATGACCTTTCACCCTGAGCTCTGGGCGCGGAGTTGGGGGAGAGAATCTCACTTAGTCTCTGCAGGGTGGCCTGAGCTGGGCCAAGGTGTCGGTTTCCCTCTCTTCCTCCTTCCTAACTCGTTGAATCGTACTCCTTAAATAGAGCATACGACCGGCCTTTGCTGACAATTTAAGGTATAGCAGAGGTGGATGATGGAAATATTATAGCGAACATGGGACTCTGTCACTGAGGGTTACACTGAATGGCGCTGAGATACAGAGTCGCTGAGGAGTTATCTGAAGAAGCTGAACACCGATCGCGAGATTCTCCCTTCCCGGGATCACTGCAGATCACATTTTGAAATCACGTTTAATATAACAGCAAAAGTAATTCCTCGTCGGGGAAATGAAACTTCCGTTTTTTTTTCGTGACGGCGGGTATACTAACCAGTGACGAGAAACCAGCGCGAAAGTGCGATCTGTCATTCAGATGTCCGAACACACGGCATCTCAAGGGGTCAAACCGATATTCGTTCTGCGACTGCGAAACCGGCGCTGCTAGAAATATATTTCTTTCTCTGCGACCGGAGAGGACTCGGGAATCCTTTCCGGTTCAGCTACTTCTTTGTCGAGCACTGGCCGGAGGACACGCTCCCATTTGTGCCTGATTGTGGATTGGGATGAAGAGCATTCCCCAACAGGATTTATTGTCCGAGTAATCGATGCAAGGAACGATTGGAAAATCGAGAGAGAGAGAGAGAGAGAGAGAGACTTCTATGCATAGTCTTCTCATCTTCTTCTCCTGTCCTGATGGAACGCAGCAGGTCCTGACGAAGGGTTCCGGGCCGAAACGGTGACTGATCGTATCCACGGAAGCTGCCCGACCGACTAAGCTCTTTTCTATAGTTGCCACCTGGACTGCTAATTTCCTTCAACAATCTGTGTGTGTGTTGATTATTTTCTCCCTTTCCCAGTTATGACGAACGGGCATCCATTGGAAACATTAAATCTCTTCTCCTTTCTGCAAATGTTGCCCACCCACTGCGTGTTTTCAGCATTTTTCTGTTTCTATACAAGACACGGCTTTATTCTGCAGAGAACAGATGACATTAAGATACCTCAATGCACAATGGGTTAATCTTTCCAACTAAACAGAAACCTCGGCAAAAGTGCAAAAGGATAACATAAAAAAGTACATTCCAGCCGAAAGCCAGTGGATTTCCTAACATCTACCAATGATGGGATGACCTTGTGTTTTAAAGTGCAGTGACGGAAAATTGTTGTTGGTAGCAGTTGACATAGCAGAGGATGGTTTCGATCCATCGACCTCTGGGTTATGGGCCCAGCACGCTTCCGCTGCGCCACTCTGCTATGGAAATAAATAGCATTGCTCTCCCATGAATGATGCGCAATCTCTTTCGTGTGTGTGTGTATGTGTGTTTGTGTGTGTGTGTGTGTGGGGGTGGGGGGGGGTGTATGCGCGCTCGCGCGCCCGCGCACTCATAGGCAGCCTTAAGCATCTAGGGGCCCGTTTCAACAATTAATGTGGATACCCACGCTTCGTCAAAAAAAAAAGAAAGAAAACAAAGCCAGTATTCAAGTTGGTTTGCATCAGTAATGGTATAATTTTGGACTTAAACGTTGATGCATTATATGCACTTTCAGCATAATGGACAGACAGCTCAACAAAATCCAAACAATTCTCTAAATTAAAAGCTGAAACAATGACATTTTTTGCTTTGGAGTGAGAAGCCTCGCCCTTTTCAGCAAATAGTCTGCATTGAATGGCACTATGTGTTAGGTATCAGCTGACATAAGAACATCTGAAACAATTTCCCTCTAATTTAATTAATATCAAAAGCAATGACGTATTAAATGAATATTTACACTTTGTTCAGTGAACAATGTCTGAAAGTTAAATACTGGAAGTTTACGACAAACTGCGCCTCGCGCTCTTTCAGCACCAAGGACAGCTCACGTAAGTCCCGGGGAGAGAACAGCAGGAGAGTAAGAGAGAGAGGGAAAGCAAGCGGAAGAGAGAAATTACGATTTGTGGAAACGCCGCTAATCGCCTCTATACATTTTGAGTGAAACACATGGTTTATTTTATTGATTAATTATAAACTATATTCCTACAAAAATGTGTTAAAAGACTTACCACTAGTACTTCACAATCCTCCTGTGCATGAGTGCTGAGAATGCTTTAATGAGCTCATCTGTGGCCGGCGATCTTGTTATTTTATGCTCAATTGGTATCTGAGCAAGAGCTGACAGATGCTCCTGGAGCATGGTTGTCCTCAGATGCGTTTTGATGAGCTTTTGCCTCGAAAAACTTCTCTCTCCACTGGCTACAGTCACAGGCACTGTCTGCATGAGTCTTAGAGTAAAGGTGAGGTTAGGATGCTGGACTTTACAGATGCTGGACCAAAGAAAGATGTAACTTTTGGGAGACTATTTAGACGTTCTGTTTTGTTGTGTAATATTTTCCGTTTTTCAGCGCCACTAGGATAGGAGCGTTTCATTTTCCACTCATTCTTTGCTAGGAGCAATGTTTACAAGTGAAGTAAATGTTTTACTGTATTTTCTCAGATGTCAGTCAGCGAGCGCCCACTGGTGGTTCGACTGGCAATAGCAGGAGAATATTGTGGCGTCTGGGAGCTGTGCATTAAATATTTGAACGTCAGTAGGGTGCTCCTGGGAGGGTGGGGCCCGTTTCAGTTGAAACGGGTGAAACATAGCTAAGGCAGCCTATGCTGATCCAATTCTTCCAGTCATCCACACTCCCCTGCCTTCTCCCCATACCTTTTGATGCCCTGGCTAATCATGAACCTATCTATCTCTGTTTTAAATTAGTTATTCTTTCATACAGTCTGACAGAATAAATAATGCAGCCTAAGTATACGATTTACGGTCGCCATACATCAGAAAAAAAAGCAAGAGAACAGGAAAACACTTCCCCTTCTCTCCAAGTCTGCAATCTCTTAGCCAAAGCTACGTTACCCCGTCGTAGGTTGTCCTACTACCCCCTGTACAGAAACACATAGGGGTACTACCTAAATAACACCCCGAACTTTCGTTTCTCAGTAAACGTACTGACAACTTTACTTCCGTCCAGAGTCTTCATTTTCAGTATTTTCTCCTATTGTTTTAAATCAGCACATGTAGACGACACCAGACCATTGCTTAGACATATTGCTGATGTTACTAATATCCTTCTGAATTCTCTTAGTTAGTCGACCAGGATGAAGATGTTTATCACAATAAGATATGAAAGTGATCATTACCGTAAAATCCACAGCATCTTCTACCCCAATCCTTCTGCCCTTACCGGAGGACCCTCCTCATCCAAACCCGTTCCTTCCGAAGCATTGTCCTTGTATTTCTTGCAAAAATCTATTCCATACTATAACAGAACATCCCCTCTGAATTTCCCGTCATCGGCTCCACTCAGCCACATTGCAGGTGGTGCAAACCGCCAGCACCCGTCACTGTCGCCCCAACGCTCTCCCGTTGTCTACCCCTCGCCCCGTGACCGGTCGCCTTCTGGAACTCAGTTGCGATTGCCGGGCCGATGTGTCTCCCGCATCTCTCCGCTCCACCACCTCAATTTACCGCTTCGGGCCCGGGTACTCCCCATTCCCAGCTGCTTTAAAGCCGCTGCTGCCGGTGGGTGAGGGAATGGGACTGCGCATGTCTTCCGCCGTACACGGTCAATCAGGTACAAGGGCGGAGCCTCACCGCGCATGCGTTCGACTGTCAGCACTGATCGAAGCTCAGCCAGACCTTCCCCCAATTCGCTTTATGAGACTCTGAGCGGAGGTTTTGGGAACTGCAGGAGGGGCGGCATGGATACAAACCCACAATTAAACATATGTCCTCTCGGATTGTTCTCTACAAATTGTTTCATGTGTTCCTTTGCCTGTCTTCTCCACACAGTCACACGTACGCACTGAAGGGGACGGGCTGGGAGTTGATAACTCACAGCAATAGTCCCGGTTTAATGTGTTCGAAGTGACGGATTCGGTCAATGAGTGTAACTCCGATCGGCGCTGAGATACAGAGTAGCTGAGGGAACATCTAGAGAAAGAGGTTGAACCTAAAGTTACTCGGAAAGCTCTCACGTTCCAGTCTCACTGCAGACTTGTTCCATAGTCTCACTCATCATTTCAAAAGTCTTTTTTTTGTTGGCTCAAAAATGACTTGTACATCCAGTTAGTATTTGAATCAGAAAGCAGTCTCCCCATCCGGGAATTGAACCCTATCTCCCACGTGGCGGGCGGGGATACTAACCACTAAACTAACGAGGATATACAGGGATATGAAATCTGTCACACGGATTTCAGGGTACAGGAGAGCTCACAGAGTCACCCTGACGTTTGTTTGTTGAGTGTGGACCGGGCGCTTTTTACTCATCCCCTTCTCACTGTGTGACTGGTGGAGTCTCAGGATTCTTTCGCGATTCAGTCACTTACTGTGTTCAAGAACTGGCGAAAGGAAAGGATTCTATCAGCGTGTGGTTTGAAAGGACAATTATAATCAGGATTTATTTATCCATTTAGTGATGCGCGAGGCAGGATCCCATTAATTGCTCTTCGACTCGTTCAGGGCTCGGTTCTAACTCATTCTGACTCCCTGAGTATACTCGCCGTGGGTGGCATAACTCCGGTCTGTTGGGGATGGAGACGTTAATTTCCCGGAATAGGACCTGCTGCAGAGTGAGGAATGATCCGACAGAAAGCACCTCGGGAACTGATCGACCTACATAGAAGTAGGGGAGACACCTCACTACTCAAATCCTTTGCATCGTCATTGAGCGATGGTGGTATAGTGGTGAGCATAGCTGCCTTCCAAGCAGTTGACCTGGGTTCGATTCCCGGCCATCGCAGATTGTACAGTTTTAGACTACAAAACAAATCATTGAACACGATATACGCAGAACTGCAAGGGCCAAGTAATCGTGTCAGGTTTATTCATGAATTATGGATCAGAGATGGAATTATCGTTGCTCAAGAGTTTCTCGGTAAATCCTGTTCTGACTTTATACCAGATTCTACAAGAATGGACACTTCACAGGAAGGATCGGCAGGATGTGCAAAGTGTTGCCTGATTAAAGTGTTGAAGCTTGTTTCACTTCATTGGAATGTCAGAGCCCGAGAGGAAATTTGTCCGGATTTTGAGGTAGAAAATAATGAGGGACATAGGCAGATAGTCAAAATTGGTTTCCCATGGTAAACATTTGAAATTCTAAAGGGAATAAATTCTAGTGGGAGAAAGTTTAAAGAAGATGTGCGGGTTACGTTTTTAGACACAGTGGACTGGGTGCTTGGAACGGGCTGCCAGGTTCACAGAAGGAGGATATACGATGTGTTTAGATGGGCACATGAACATTTTAGCGTGGAGTGTCATGGATATAGGCACAGAGAGAAAATCCGCAGATGATGGAAATCCAAGCAATACAGAAAACGTTGGAGGAACTCAGCAGGCCAGGCAGCATCTGAGGAATGAAAAAAACAGTCGACGTTTCGGACCGAGTCCTTTCGGGCTGGAGAGAAAAAAAGAATGAGGAATCAGAGTTAGACGGTGAAGGGAGGGGAGGAAGAAACACGAGGTGATAGGTGAAACTGGTTGGGGGGGGGGGCGCGGTGTATGGCCTGGTGAATTAAAGACTTGAAACGTTGATTGGTGAAAGAGATACTGGCCTGGAGAACAGGGAATCTAATAGGAGAGGACAGAAGGCCATGGAAGAAAGAGATGGGGCAGGGACACCAGAGGGAGGTGATGGGCAGGTAACAGATAAGGTCAGAGAGGGAAAAGAGAATGGGGTTTCGTGAAGGAGGGGACATTAGCAGAAGTTCGAGAAATCGATGTTCATGCCATGAGGTTGGAGGATACCCAGACGAATATCGTGTGTTGCTCCTCCACCCTGAGTGTAGCCTCATGGCGACAATACAGGAGGCCATGGGCTGACATGTCGGAATTGGAATGAGAAGTGGAATTAAAATGGGTGGCCACTGGGAGATCTCGCTTTTTCTGGTGGACATAGTGCAGGTGCTCTGCAAAACGGTCTCCCAATCTGTGTCAGGTCTCAACGATATTCAGGAGGCTACAACGAGAGCACTGGATACAGTAGATGACCGGAAAATACTCACAGGTGAAGTGTCGCCTCACCTGGAAGGATTGCTTGGAGCGCTGAATGGTAACGAGGGAGGATGTGCAGGGGCAGGTGTAACACCTGTTTCACTTGCAAGGATAAGTGCCAGGAGAGAGATCGGTGGGGAGCGGTGAACGTACGTGGGATTCACAAAGGGAGCGGATCACTGCAGAACGTAGAGGGTGGAAGGAATGATGTGTTTTTTGGTGGGGTCCCGCCGGAGATGGCGGAAGTTACAGAGAATTATGTGCTGGAGGTGGAGGCTGGGCGGTGGGTGGGGGCGGGGGGGGGAGGTGGTCAGGACAAGACGAACCGTGATAGACTGATGGACTAGAACCGTGATAGACTGATGGACTATCATGATGGACTGCTCCACGGAGCCGACAAACAGACGGGCATAGCTGGGACTCATGCCAATGTCTGTGGCTGCACCTTTTGTTTGAAGGAAATGGAGGAGCTGAAGGAGAAATGATTGAGTGGGGAGAAGTTCCGCAGGACAAGGTTGAATGGTGCTGGAGAGCGGCTGTTTGGGCCTGGTATCCAGATGATTTCCGGGTAGGATAAGATAGACACTTGACTCGCAATGTACCCCGTTATGATGCTGTACTGTACTGATTACTTATCTGCACTCTGCTTTCTCTGTCGCTGTTAACTTTTATTCTACATTTTGTTATCGTTTTATATTGTTCTCTCTCAATACACTGTGTAATGATTTGATCTCTATAAACAGTGTGAAACAGAAGCTTTTCACTGTATCTCGGTTCGTGACACAAACAATTTTAATTCCCGCTGAACGTGATGCGGCAGTAACAGGGAACGCCGGTCTCCAGACAGCGCAGCGTTTTCCAGCTGGCACTGCAACGCGCAGCAAAAGCTGCCGGATCACCAGCGTCCCTGGGTGGACTCGAACCACCAACCTTTCGGTTAACAGCCGAACGCGCTTACCGATTGCGCCACAGAGACACGTTGGAAAAGGCTTCCATAAATGGTCCATTCCGGCGTTGGAAAATGCTGAATGGTAATCCATGCTGTGACCCGGCTTTCCACAATCTGCATGAATGGTTTGTCTCAGAGGGTGACGGACAACGTAAAACTGAAAACACTGGAACCACATGCAATTCAGAATTAGAAGCGGAAATACCATTGAATTCCTAGTGCATTGCTAAAACATTCGGCCACGAGTACACACTCCTCAGGAAAGGATATTTTACATGGGATGTAATCACTCTGTCCCGGGACGGATGAGGACAGCACCGATCCCGGGGTCAGAGTAACCCCGCGATTTCTGGAAACATTTTTCTCTGTCACCGTGTGTTACGCCGAATCACTCTGAGATACACAGTTGCTGAGGGGAGTTTTCACGAAGCTGAACAAAATGTCCTTCCCTTTCGGCGGACCCTCCCTTCCCGGGGTCACTGCAGATCGACTCTTCCACATCCCCAATGAACCGATCACTTCAACCCCAAACTCGGATTTTACCTCTTTAACCATTTTCAATTTACTTTGAAAATTCGAGTTGCAATTTTATTTAATATGGACACAGCAAAACAGTTTCCCTGTCGGAGAAAATAACCCCCGTCTTCCCTGTGACAGACGGGGATGCTAACCACTAAACTAATGAAAATCCAATGCGAAAGAGCTGTCTGTCGTTAGGATGTCCGAGCACAGGATACTAAGGGTCACCCAAATTTGTTCGTTGACTGTGGCACCGGCGCTTTTCACTCATACACTTTTTACTGTGCGACGGGAGAGGCCACGGAATCGCTTCCGATTCAGCTGTATCTTGTGTAAAGCTCCCAATCTGGTCTGATTGTGTTTGGATGAGGAAATTTATCAACAGGATTTAACTGATGCAGGAAAATATTTTCCAGATTTTCCACTTTGCCCAGACTGGAAAGTCTGGCTCTATTTCTACTCCCTTCTAAGTAATTAAATTTTGCACCAACAGACTTGGTGGGCGTACCAGTTCTAGTAACAGCTGGCATAATAATGTATGGGGCTTACTATGCATGAATATACGACTGTAACCTGACTAAAGTAGTCCACTTGTCAGATGGTAGCAGCAGGGCCGTGCATTCCCTTTGACAACTGCGGCTCAAACTCCTGCAGGGGAGTGCGCAATGAACTGTGGTGACGAGAAGAAGCTGGTGTCCCGAGTTTTATTCAGATTCGACTTTAACATTTGGCGTCACGAACAGGATCCCAATATAGGGAGTATTAAGCAGACGGGCTGAGTAAGCGGCTGGACCACCCTGGGGACTGCGGAGACCGACCGGGCGCCCAACAGATATTTTACATTTAGTCTCTCTCCGTTAATTCTTTTGGAGGTACGGTCCCCCGCCCATTGCATACCTTGACGGGATCCGGAAAGAATTTGTCGGGAGACTGGTATAAAATAGGCAAATTTTACCAAGTGGGCAGGAGGCCGTACCGGGTAAATTTTATCAAGTGGGCAGGAGGCAGAAGTCCCGGGTAAATTTTACTAATTGGGGAGGAGGTACCAAGCCGGATAAATTTCTCTGATTTATCGATTGAGCAGGAGGCCTTGTGGCATGTAAATTACTTAGAGAACATGGGTCAATTGCAGTCGATTGATACGAGTGGGCCAGGGGAGCCCTACACAATATGTGTGAGAGTTTTCCAGACAAGGGAAAAAAAATTGCGAAATTTGAGTGCAGCACTGAATAAGAAATTGAGGAACAAAATGTGGCCACTGGCGGTGGAACCTGGGATATTACATCATGAGAACAAGCAGGAAACTTGATATGCACAAAGAACTGTGGAAAGAAATGGAATTTTTTGAAAAGGGAATGGAAGGAAAAGGAAGATGTAAAGTGGAACAGTATATTATTAGCAATTTGCAGGAACAATGCTTGTGACAAAGGGATAGAGCTATGTACGGCAGAAGGAACGCCAAAAAAGTTGGGAGACGTGAAAAGTGGAGTGCGAATGGGTGGATGGGCGCCTAAAACGAGAGCAGGAAAAACAACATAAGCAAACCAATACCGGCCTAGATAGGACATAAGGGCAGGAAGGTTAGTCTAGACTTCGAAATAATAGGGAAACAAGGGATCCTGAACCATGTCTGCCATACCGGCCCTGTTTGAGGACAGTGACCGTGATGAGGAGTGGGCACCCACTGTACCCCCCCGCCGGACCTTCCCAGGGCCCAAGTGCACCCAGTGCTCTCGAACCCTAATCCTCCCAGTAATCAGATACGGTGGCTGCTCGGATAAAACAGCGGCGGCAGGGAAGGGGAGGAACCTATACCCTGAGATCCAGAAAGGGAATACCGAGGATTATTCCGAGACAGGAGGGAAGAATCCAATAAAACACCAGAGTTAATGGCTCCATAAAGTCAACTGCCCACCCGAATGCTGCCCAATCCACGAGTAGGAGGAGGGACAGCCCTTAGTGATTCCTGTGTATGCACCATGGAAGCCTCAAAAACTGATAATGATAATGAATAAGGCCCCAGATAGAAAAAAACAGCGCAGTTTGCTCAGTATGTCCGCAATACTATACAAATGTATAATGCGACCCCGCAAGACTTATTCGGTCTCTGCTGCATGATTCTCTCAGCTGATGAGGGGCAGAAATGGAAGGCAGAATTATGAAGGCAGATCAGGACTTACAGGCGGGAAACCATAATGAGAATGAACAGACAGACCAGATTATTCAAGCCTTCGACCGAACTCCCCAGCAACCTGTAAACATCTCTAAAGTACATCAATTCAAAACTAAGCCTGGGGAATCGGAACCAAACTATTGGGAGCGATGTGTAGCCTGCTACGTCACTTTCACAGGAGACCAAGCCTTTAATAATGCGAATCCATCCCGCCGGTTTAATTCTTTACTCCTCCAATGCTTACCAATTAAGTTAGCCAACATAATTAAAACAAGTAATATGGATTGACCTGACAATGATTGGAATCGAATTAACGAGCCTTGACATATTATTGTGATCCGACTTTCGAATCCCGACTAATACCGAAGGGAACTAATATTAAAGGTGAATATGTTCACCGGGAAGAAGAAAGCGAAAGGGCTATATCTGGGGGCCTGAAATGGGAGCAAAATCCTACCAAGGGACAGGCGGGGGCAACAACCCGTTCGGAAATTGACAAGCAAGGATGTTCCCTACCGTGAGAACCACCCCTCATGAAGAGCCCAATGTAATACTGCAAGTTGGTGGAATTACAATTCCTTTCATGATTGATACGGGGCAACCACATTCACACTCGATGAGGAAATAGTATCGGAAAAGGGACTCCAGCCACCAGACGGTACAATCACTCTGTCTGGGTTCGGAGGCACGGAGCTACGTATTCACTTACTGCAGGTGGAATTGCAGGGAAACCAGTGTGAGGTTTTATTTACAGTCACCACCAGTCTGGGGTGTAATATAGCAGGGAGATACCGGCACTGTCCGTTGGAAGTCGAAATTCTATGCACAGACAAGTGTCCAAGTGTATCCCCCTGGGACGAGTGAACAACCGACAGCTTCTACAATTCCACCCCCGCCCCCCCCCCCCCAGTGGTGGTCACATAATCTGGATAACACTGCATTTGAACCCCTTCTGCCAGCGGCCGACCCTCACTTGACCCTATGCTATTACTCTACAGGTAGCTCAACTGAGAGAAGCCAATATTATGCAGCCCTCGAGGGACAGACGTTCCCAGTCACGGTGATTGGAGAGGTTAAAGAAAGGGAGGGCTGTGAATTTATGGCCGAAGTTCCTGATTTCCTTTGGCGATAGACAGGACCGGTGGTTCCCCATACCACCGTTAGGGTTTTCCCTGTGTTCAAGCCAAAGATCCGAGGGTTCCATCCCTACACCTTGACGAAACAAACCTCCAGCACCGAGGGAGAATCCGCGGGCCAACTCCGATAGTGGAAGGAGTTTGAGGTGAGGACGGAACATCTGGTAAGACATTCTTTTAATATTGACTGAACCCAAGAAGTTGTACCCCATTTCTGGGCAATTGCAGGCCATGAAGTCGGCGGCACCAACTGCCCCATTGTCCGGATCACCTTGAAAGAAGGACAGACTCTTCCATCCATTCCACGATACCCACCTCAAGCCAGAGGCAACGTTTTTTGAAGATGGAAGCTCTTTTGTGGCTCCAGCAGGAAAACGATATTCTGGCCATGCGATAGTGACGAACAGTGAAATAATTGACCAGACCTCTTGTGAAGCAGCTGTCGCAACCCAGAAGACTGAGCTGTTTGCTCTTCTCGTGTCTGTATCCGAGCAACAGACAAAAGTGCGAACGTTTATACAGATTCCTGTTATGCATTTGGAATTGGATATGACTGCGGGGCTCTCTTGGAACATGGGAGATTTGTGACAATCTCTGGCCACCCCAATTGTAATCCCTCCATTATAAACAACTTATTCACCGATCTACAGCTACCTCGAGTTTTGGCTATTATTAACTCTCGGTCCATACGCGCATGCCCGACCGGGTCACTAAAGGCAATGCTTTGACTGATAAGACAGCAAAAAGAGCGACACGATCCTCGGTAGTTGTAGCCCCTCCGGTTCCCGTCAATCAACCTTCCGTGACTTAAGCAGAATGTGTTTGCCAGACATGCGGGTGGTACCTACTTTTCAGGGGGAGGCCTCTCAGAGGAGCGCAAACTGTGGTCCCAGATAGGGTGCCAGAAAGACCACGATCTAGGAATTTGGACCACCCCAGCGGGAAACGTTTGTGTTCCTACACAGTTTTTACCAATATTGGTAGATAATGTGCTGTGGCATGCAAAAGTTTGGGCACCTCTGGTCAAAATATCTGTTACTGTGAATAGTTAAGTGAGTAGAGGATGAACTGAATTCCAAAGAGTCATAAAGGTAAAGTTGAAACATTCTTTACAATATTTTAAGCAAGTTTAGTGTATTATTTTTATTTTCTACAGTTTTAGAGTGAAAAAAAAAGGAAAAGAGCAAAATGCAGAAATCTGGGCACCCCAGAGATTTAAGCTCTCAGATAACCTTTATCAAGGTCTCAGACCTTAATTAGCTTGCTAGGGCTATGGCCTGTTCAAAGTCATCGTGAGGAAAGGCCAGGTGATGCAGATTTCAAAGTTTTACAAATACCCTGACTCCTCAAACCTTGTCCCAACAATCAGCAGCCATGGGTTCCTCTATGCAGCTGCCTAGCACTCTGAAAATTAAAATAAATGATGCCCACAAAGCAGAAGAAGGCTATAAGAAGATAGCAAAGCGTTTTCAGGTAGCCGTTTCCTCAGTTCGTAAAGTAATCAAGAAATGGCAGTTAACAGGAATGGTGGAGGTCAAGTTGAGGTCTGGAAGACCACGAAAACTTTCTGAGAGAACTGCTCGTAGGATTGCTAGAAAGGCAAATAGAAAACCCTGTTTGACTGCAAAAGAGCTTGAGGAAGATGTAGCAGAATCTGGAGTGGTGGTGCACTGTTCTACTGTGCAGCGACACTTGCACAAATATGACCTTCATGGAAGAGTCATCAGAAGAAAACCTTTCCAGCTTCCTCACTACAAAATTCAGCGTCAGGAGTTTGCTAAGGAACAACTGAAAAAGCCTGATGCATTTTTGAAACAAGTCCTGTGGACTGATGTAATTAAAATAGAACATTTTTGCCGCAATCAGCAAAGGTATGTTTGGAGAGGAAAGGTTGCAGAATTTCACGAAAAGAACACCAATCCAACTGTTAAACACGGTGGTCGATAGATCATGCTTTGGGCTTGTGTTGCAGCCTGTGGCACGGGGAAAATTTCAGTGGCAGAGTGAAGCATGAATTCAATTAAATACCAGCACATTCTGAAAGCAAACATCACATCGTCTGTAAAAAAGCTGAAGATGGAAAGAGGATGGCTTCTACAACAGGATAATGATTCTAAACACACCTCAAAATCCAGAATAGACAACCCCAAGAGGCACAAGCTGGAGGGTTTGCCATGGCGCTCACAGTCACCCGTCATAAACATAATCGAAAATCTATGGGTAGACCTCAAAAGAACAGTGTATGCAATACAGTCCAAGAATCTGACAGAACTAGAAGACTTTTGCAAGGAATAATGGGGGAAAGTCCCCCAAACCTGAATTGAAGGACACTTAGCTGGCTACAGAAAGCGTTTACAAGCTGTGATACTTGCCAATGAGGGTGCCACTAAGTACTGACCATGCAGGGTGCGCAAACCTTTGCTTCGTGCACTTTTCCTTTTTTTTGTTATTTTGAAACTGTAACAGATGGAAATACAAAAAAAGTAATATTGCCTAAAATATTAAAGAAATGTGTCATAAGGGCGGCGCTAGTGGCGGACCGAA
Source organism: Mobula hypostoma (assembly GCF_963921235.1). NCBI lineage: Eukaryota > Metazoa > Chordata > Chondrichthyes > Myliobatiformes > Myliobatidae > Mobula > Mobula hypostoma. Next base: position 586,259 of record NW_026948158.1, on the reverse strand, counting down.
TTGCGAGACACAGACACTGAATTTCTGGGATCAGGACTTCACCAGCGAGCTGGGACAAGAACACACACCTGTGCTAGGACATTGGCAAAGCACGCGGCACCAGGACAAGGAACTGGGAACTAGTCACCTGGGTTTGGACTCCGATCCAGAGACTCGACCAAAACCCAAAACCTGGGTCTTGACTTGGGCTCGGACCCCGGAACGAGGCGAGAACATGACGTGGCTACAGGACTGGACGTGGCTTGGGTTCTTCATGGCTTGGGTACTTCATGGCTTGGGTTCTTCGAGGTGAGGACACGACAAGGCTTGGGTTCTTCAAGGCGAGGACATGACGAGGCTTGGTTTCTTCGATGCGAGGGCATGACGAGGCAAGGACAGGAAGAAGCTTGGGTTCGGGCTCCGAGCCAGAGACAGGACAAGGACCCAAAACCTAGGTCTTGGATCGGGCTTGGACTCCGGAACTAGGCGAACACTTGACGTGGTCTTGGGAGACAGGACTAGGCGAGGCTACAGGACAGAACGAGAGGCTCCTGAGCAAGACGAGGGAACTCCAGTACAGGACGAGGTAACTCCAGCACAGGACGAAGCACATGGACAGTACGAGGCACATGATCCGGACGAGAACACGAAGCCTTGACTTGGGATTCAGAAACAGCCGAGCCTTGGACTTGGGAGGACAGGAAAGCAGAACACAGAACCTTGGACTTGGAAAGGACAGGAACACAGAGCTTTGGTCTAGAGCACGGTAACACGGAGCACTGTACTAGAGAGACAGTAACACAGGGACAAGGAACAAATGCCAGCCCCTCCGCTGGAGAGCAGGACTAAGGGCCGGGACTTCTACATGGAACACAGAGCCAGGAACTCCCTTTGGGAACAGGACTTGTGACCGGGGCTCTACACAGAATGCGGAGCACGACGAGACGGTTTCTAAAACTAGGTAGCAGCTAACGGCCGGTCCTACCTAGCGAAGACGTGGACACAGAGTCAGTTCCAACTCAACATAGACAACAAGCTCCTGTCTCACTCTGGTGGTAGAACTTGACAAGGTTGCAGGCAAGGCACCAGACACAGGTTGCAGGCAAGGCTCTAGACAAAGACTGCAGTCAAGGCTCCAGATACAAGTTGCAGGCAAAGGCTCCAGACACAGGTTGCAGGCAAGGTTCTAGACACAGGTTGCAGGCAAGGCTTCCAAAGGAAGGGGAAGGGAATGGAACAGTCCAGCCTCAGGGTAACAGCAAAGACTGCTTGACTTACCCCGCGGAGGCGAGGACGGGATAATGACGAGACGAATCAGCAACCAGACTCGAACCCAGGGTTTCTTATATTCCCAGCCCCAAGACGAGCATCAGGGGCCTATGATTAAGCCAAATTGAAATAAGGGACAGCCGGAAGACCCGGAGTACGGAGTACACGGACAGGACCGTGAACCGGAACGCGGACTTCATGATCGGACCATGACATTACCACATCCAACTCTATGGGAGTCTCCGAGCGACCGAAAACGCTCTCCAGTACAAAGGACGACCTAGGCGGGTGCGGGGCGTGTATACAATCAGGAGGGAATCCAAGATGAGGGGCGTTAGACGACAGTGTCTGCATTGCTGGGTTCATGTATTGCTGGTTCGTTCTGTCATAAGGGGTGTGGGGGGGGGGCGCTGGTGGAGGACCCAAATGCAACACACAGACACAGAACTACTAGGAAAAGGACTTGACTAGAGTGCTGGGAGAAGAACACAAACTTGGGGTGGTAAATTGTCTAGGCAAGCGGGACCAGGAAAAGGAACTGGGAACTAGGAGCCAGGTCTTGGACTCGGAGCCTGAAGCTGGACAAGGACCCAGAACCAAGGTCTTGACTAGGGCTCGGATCCCGGAAATAGGCGAGGACATGACGTGGCTACAGACTGGGCACGGCTTTAGTTCTTCATGTCATGGATACTTCATGGATTGGGTTATTCGAGGCGAGGACATGACGAGGCTTGGGTTCTTCGAGGCGAGTACAAGACGAGGCTTGGGTTCTTCGAGGCGAGGACAAGACGAGGCTTGGGTTCTTCGAGACGAGGGCATGACGAGGCTTGGGCTCGGACTCCGAGACAGAGACTGGACAAGGACCCAGAATCTAGGTCTTGGATCGGGATAGGACTCCGGAATTAGGCGAAGACTTGATGTGGTCTTGGGAGACAGGACTAGACGAGGCTACAGGACAGAACGAGTGACTCCTGGGCAAGACAAGGGAACTCCAGCACAGGACGAAGCACATGAACAGGACGAGAACACCAAACCTTGACTTGGTACTTAGGAACAGCCAATCTTGCACTTGGGACGACAGGAACCTCGGAACTTGGACTTGGGACAACAGGAACGCAGAACACAGAACCTCGGTCTAGAGCAAGGGAACACGGAGCATTGGACTTGAAAGACGGGAACACAGGGACATGGAACACAGAACCGGCACCCCTCCTTGGAAACAGGACTAAGAGCCGGGACTTGTACAAAGAACACAGAGCCAGGACATGTACTTCCGAACAAGACTTGTGACCGGGCTCTTCATACAATTCTGAACACGACGAGACGGTTATCAGAACTAGATAGCGGCAAACGGTCGGACCTACCTAGCGAAGACGTAGACACAGAGACAGTTCCATCACTAGGTAGCAGCAAACGGCCGCACATATCTAGCGAAGGCGTGGACACAGAGACAGCTCCAACTCAATGATAGACAGTTCCTTATCTTAAGACCGCAAGGCTCCCGTGTCGCTCAGGTGGCATAACTTGACAAGGTTGCAAGAAAGGCTCCAGACACAGGTTGCGGGCACTGCTCCAGACACAGGATACGGACAAGGCTCCAGACACAGGTTGCGGGTAGGCTCCAGACACAGGATACGGACAAGGTTCCAGACACAGGTTGCGGGTAGGCTCCAGACACAGGATACGGACAAGGTTCCAGACACAGGTTGCGGGCACTGCTCCAGACACAGGTTGCGGACAAGGTTCCAGACACAGGTTGCGGGTAGGCTCCAGACACTGTTTGCGGGCAAAGTTCGAGACACAGGATGCAGGCAAGGCTTCCGAAGGAAGGGGAAGGGAAGGGAATAGTCCAGCCTCAGGGTAACGGCAAAGACGGCCTGGCTTACCCAACGGAGGCAAGGACAGAAAGGGACAGATCTAACCGCGAGGCAACGGCAAAGACGGCTTGACTTACCCCAGGGAGGTGAAGATGGGATACTGACGAGACGAATCAGCAACCACACTTGAATCTAGGGCCACTTATATTCCCAGTCCCAAGAAGAGCATCAGGTGCATATGATTAAGCCTAACTGAAACAAGGGACAGCCAGAAGACCCCGAGTCCGGAGTCCACAACCGGACCGTGAACCGGAATGCGGACTTCAAGACTGGACCACGACATTACGCCCCCCTCCTCCACTTTGGGTGCCTCCGAGCGACCGAACATGCTCTCCAGGACTAGGGACGACCTGGGCTGGTGGGGGGAGCGTATACAATCAGGAGGGAACCCATGATGAGGAGCTTTAGACGACTGTGTCTACGTTGCTGGGCCCATGTATGTTTGTTCGTTCTGTCATAAGGGGGCGCTTGTGGAAAGACCAAATGCAAGACACAGACACTGAAGTACTAGGAACAGGACTTGACTAGAGAGCTGGGGCAAGAACACAGACTTGGGCTAGGACATTGGCCGTCTGGTCTGCTAAGTTCCTCCAGCCGCGACCTTTCATTAGGATCTGATTCCATGTGTGTTGATTTGTATTTCAGGCATCTGCAGGCTTCCTTCTGTTTGCTTTGTAACTCTGTTTACCACATTGTTTCCATTTACTGACAAATGGGGGGATAGAATAGGGAGCATGGAGGCAGCTGAATTATAATACTTTTCAACGTTTATTTCTAACGTTTCATGAGTTTCAAAATCCGCTTCAGTGGGTATTTTACTGCAGTTTTTAGTTCCTGTCGGAATTTGCTCTGAGTCACGGCGTAAATACACGTGTTGGTGCAGGAGCTGAGAATCTGCAGCATTCCTGATGTGTGGTCTGTGATGTAACGGGGATCCGTGACAGGATAATGAATAAAACTCATTGAAATCCGTCTATAGATAGAAAATACCACAAATGTCCCCCATAACAATATAAAACTACCGGTTACGCTGAAGAGCAAAACGATGGATTTGCGTCGGTTCTCCATCTCCCGGTCCTTGTCATTCTCTCCACTCTTTTGTCCCCGGAGCCCCCTGCGGGCTCGACTGGCCGCTAGAATCCGCCTGACAGTCAGAATATTGAACAGCAAAATCAGAAAAAATGGGACAGAAGGGGTTAATATGCGGTGAAACATCTCGAATGCCGCCCATGAGGGAGAGTTTTTGAAGCTCGATTTAGGAACACAATCCCAGGGAACACCATCAATTATTTCTCCAGGTTCGTATATAAAGTACATGGGGACAGTCTCCAAACAGGCCAGCACACTCACTGTCCCGATAACCACAGCTGCCGTTCTCTCGGTGCAATATTTTGTTTTCAGCTTCTCGTAGCAAATGGCCACAAAGCGATCGACGGTGAAAGCGACAGTCAGCCAGACTGAGGCCGCAGTGCTCGCAGAAATCAACCACCCACCGAGACTGCACACAGGAGTGATGAACAGGAATGATTGGGGAAAATAAATCCCAGCAGTCCCCCTCAGCAGCGGATCGGAGATAACGACCAGGAGATCGGCCGCTGCCATTCCCACCAGGTAGCGAGTGATACATTTGGAGAGACCGCACTTTCCCCGCGACAGGATCACAATCGCCACCAAGTTCACTGCAAGAGAGACAGGGAACAGCAAGTTGAGAAAATACTGAGCAGACGCCAACAGGAGTATGAGGGGATCCTGTAATATTTCCACTTTGTTGTTGCGTTTGCCGATGGAAGGGTCGCGAAAGGGCGCAGAGCTGACGGAGAGAGAGAAGGAGTTCACACAGTAAAATAAAGTCATTATGATCTGAATACGGATTCCTGACTGATGATTGAACTTTGAGGTGGCAGCGGAAAATTAAAACTGGGTAACTACCTCCTCAGAATCAATACTAGATGGAACATTTTTTTACCGGCGCCTTCCGAGTCTGTTCTGGATGAAATGAATAAATGCGGACTCTGATGACGGGATTGTTCCAATGGACAATCATCAGCTTCAATGGCGATCCCTGTCATCGACAGAACAGCCGAAGGATGGAACAAAGACAGAAAATACTGGAAACACTCATCCAGGCTGAACAGAATGTACGGAAAAAACAGTGAAAGTATCCCCTTAGAACTGTTCTCAGAGACACCGCTGACACAATTGTTAACCAGTTTTTCTTTCC